>NC_067229.1:50166204-50170691 GCF_019924925.1 Ctenopharyngodon idella | reverse complement strand
AAAAAACAGTCAATAACACTACAATGTGTTTTTCTAAGACGAAACAAAACGTTATCAATCCCAAATTGGAAACTACCTTAAAGAACAGATTAACTTTCGAAACTAGCCTCCGACCCAAAACTGGAATTCACAGTTCCTCCACCCTCACAAACATGCGCCGGCCCGTGCCTTTCCTCGTTCTCCCTACTTTAAACCACACACATCTGGTGAGATTGTGATGGGGGAGTTCGTTGTAAACCCAAAAAACCTAACCCTAACCCTAACCCTAACCCTAACCCTAACCCACACTCTAACCCTAACTCCACCCAACTCCAACCCAAGTACTACCCATCCAAAACACAAGTCCAACTTAACCATAGAAGAACCACATATTTGCATATATATGTATATATAGTAGAGTGCAATACCGTATCTCGACGCCTGGTGGCGCTAGAGCTCCCAAACTGAGTTCAATCAACTCCCCGCCCACTAATTAGTATATATACCAAGTTTCAACAATCTATGACCTATAGAACCCAAGATATACAGGATAAGAAGGGATCAGTCATTGACTCATCCCCGGTATTGGACCCTATATCCTAACCCTAACCCTAACCCTAACCCTAACCTAACCTAACCCTAACCCTAACCCTAACCCTAACCTAACCCTAACCCTAACCCTAACTCACCCTAACCCTAACCCTAATCCTATTATTTACATAAATTATAACAACACAACTCCACCCAACTCCAACCCCAGTACTACCCATCCAAAACACAAGTCCAACTTAAACCATAGGAGAACCAGATATTTGCATATATATGTAATATTAGTAGAGTGCAATACCGTATCTCGACGCCTGGTGGCGCTAGAGCTCCCAAACTGAGTTCAATCAACTCCCCACCCACTAATTAGTATATATACCAAGTTTCAAACAATCTATGACCTATAGAACCCAAGATATACAGGATAAGAAGGATCAGTCATTGACTCATCCCCGGTATTGGACCCTATATCCTAACCTAACCCTAACCCTAACCCCACCCTCCACCACAACCCCTACCCCCACCACAACACTTACCCCCACCATACAACACTTATATAGCAGAGTGCAATACCGTATCTCGACACCTGGTGGCGCTAGAGCTCCAAAATCAAGTTCAATCAACTCCCCACCCACTAATTAGTATATATACCAAGTTTCAACAATCTATGACCTATAGAACCCAAGATATACAGGATAAGAAGGATCAGTCATTGACTCATCCCCGGTATTGGACCCTATATCCTAACCCTAACCTCTAACCTAACCCTAACCTCTAACCCTAACCCTAACCCTAACCCTAACTTCGCATTCCTAAAAACCAGAAACAGCAACCAAAAAAACAGTCAATAACACTACAATGTGTTTTTCTAAGACGAAACAAAACGTTATCAATCCCAAATTGGAAACTACCTTAAAGAACAGATTAACTTTCGAAACTAGCCTCCGACCCAAAACTGGAATTCACAGTTCCTCCACCCTCACAAACATGCGCCGGCCCGTGCCTTTCCTCGTTCTCCCTACTTTAAACCACACAATCTGGTGAGATTGTGATGGGGGGAGTTCGTTGTAAACCCAAAAAACCTAACCCTAACCCTAACCCTAACCCTAACCCTAACCCACACTCTAACCCTAACTCCACCCAACTCCAACCCAAGTACTACCCATCCAAAACACAAGTCCAACTTAACCATAGAAGAACCACATATTTGCATATATATGTATATATAGTAGAGTGCAATACCGTATCTCGACGCCTGGTGGCGCTAGAGCTCCCAAACTGAGTTCAATCAACTCCCCGCCCACTAATTAGTATATATACCAAGTTTCAACAATCTATGACCTATAGAACCCAAGATATACAGGATAAGAAGGATCAGTCATTGACTCATCCCCGGTATTGGACCCTATATCCTAACCCTAACCCTAACCCTAACCCTAACCCTAACCCTAACCCTAACTAACCCTAACCCTAACCCTAACCTAACCTAACCTAACCCTAACCCTAACCCTAACCCTAACCCTAACCCTAACCCTAATCCTATTATTTACATAAATTATAACAACACAACTCCACCCAACTCCAACCCCAGTACTACCCATCCAAAACACAAGTCCAACTTAACCATAGGAGAACCAGATATTTGCATATATATGTATATATAGTAGAGTGCAATACCGTATCTCGACGCCTGGTGGCGCTATAGCTCCAAACTGAGTTCAATCAACTCCCCACCCACTAATTAGTATATATACCAAGTTTCAACAATCTATGACCTATAGAACCCAAGATATACAGGATAAGAAGGATCAGTCATTGACTCATCCCCGGTATTGGACCCTATATCCTAACCTAACCCTAACCCTAACCCCACCCCCACCACAACCCCTACCCCCACCACAACACTTACCCCCACCATACAACACTTATATAGCAGAGTGCAATACCGTATCTCGACACCTGGTGCGCTAGAGCTCCAAAATCAAGTTCAATCAACTCCCCACCCACTAATTAGTATATATACCAAGTTTCAACAATCTATGACCTATAGAACCCAAGATATACAGGATAAGAAGGATCAGTCATTGACTCATCCCCGTATTGGACCCTATATCCTAACCCTAACCTCTAACCTAACCCTAACCTCTAACCCTAACCCTAACCCTAACCCTAACTTCGCATTCCTAAAAACCAGAAACAGCAACCAAAAAAACAGTCAATAACACTACAATGTGTTTTTCTAAGACGAAACAAAACGTTATCAATCCCAAATTGGAAACTACCTTAAAGACAGATTAACTTTCGAAACTAGCCTCCGACCCAAAACTGGAATTCACAGTTCCTCCACCCTCACAAACATGCGCCGGCCCGTCCTTATCCTCGTTCTCCCTACTTTAAACCACACAATCTGGTGAGATTGTGATGGGGGGGAGTTCGTTGTAAACCCAAAAAACCTAACCCTAACCCTAACCCTAACCCTAACCCTAACCCACACTCTAACCCTAACTCCACCCAACTCCAACCCAAGTACTACCCATCCAAAACACAAGTCCAACTTAACCATAGAAGAACCACATATTTGCATATATATGTATATATAGTAGAGTGCAATACCGTATCTCGACGCCTGGTGGCGCTAGAGGCTCCCAAACGAGTTCAATCAACTCCCCGCCCCACTAATTAGTATATATACCAATTTTACAACAATCTATGACCTATAGAACCCAAGATATACAGGAGAAGAAGGATCAGTCATTGACTCATCCCCGGTATTGGACCCTATATTCCTAACCCTAACCCTAACCCTAACCCTAACCCTTAACCCTAACCCTAACTAACCCTAACCCTAACCCTAACCTAACCTAACCTAACCCTAACCTAACCCTAACCCTAACCCTAACCCTACTCCCTAACCCTAACCCACCCTAACCCTAACCCTAACCCTAACCCTAACCCTAACCCTAACCCTAACTCACCCTAACCCTAACCCTAATCCTATTATTTACATAAATTATAACAACACAACTCCACCCAACTCCAACCCCAGTACTACCCATTCCAAAACACAAGTCCAACTTAACCATAGGAGAACCAGATATTTGCATATATATGTATATATAGTAGAGTGCAATACCGTATCTCGACGCCTGGTGGCGCTAGAGCTCCAAACTGAGTTCAATCAACTCCCCACCCACTAATTAGTATATATACCAAGTTTCAACAATCTATGACCTATAGAACCCAAGATATACAGGATAAGAAGGATCAGTCATTGACTCATCCCCGGTATTGGACCCTATATCCTAACCTAACCCTAACCCTAACCCCACCCCCACCACAACCCCTACCCCCACCACAACACTTACCACCCCACCATACAACACTTATATAGCAGAGTGCAATACCGTATCTCGACACCTGGTGCGCTAGAGCTCCAAAATCAAGTTCAATCAAACTCCCCACCCACTAATTAGTATATATACCAAGTTTCAACAATCTATGACCTATAGAACCCAAGATATACAGGATAAGAAGGATCAGTCATTGACTCATCCCCGGTATTGGACCCTATATCCTAACCCTAACCTCTAACCTAACCCTAACCTCTAACCCTAACCCTAACCCTAACCCTAACTTCGCATTCCTAAAAACCAGAAACAGCAACCAAAAAAACAGTCCATAACACTACAAGTGTTATTCTAAGACGAAACAAAACGTTATCAATCCCAAATTGGAAACTACCTTAAAGACAGATTAACTTTCGAAACTAGCCTCCGACCCAAACTGGAATTCACAGTTCCTCCACCCTCACAAACATGCGCCGGCCCTGCCTTTCCTCGTTCTCCCTACTTTAAACCACACAATCTGTGAGATTGTGATGAGGGGGGAGTTCGTTGTAAACCCAAAAAACCTAACCCTAACCCTAACCCTAACCCTAACCCTAACCCACACTCTAACCCTAA
>NC_067229.1:50153704-50158704 GCF_019924925.1 Ctenopharyngodon idella | reverse complement strand
ATTACCCTTGGACTGGGGATTATCCTTGGACGGGCGATGTACTTAAATCTACCATTACAGGAGGGAGATTAATTCGGGGGAGATTTAATTCGGAAGATTAATTCGGAGGAGCTTTTTGAAGCACTCGTTAATATCTACAGGTTGAAGGGGAGGGGGATGATAAGGTAGCCTTCAGGAGAAGAAACTGATTGTGATTCAAGAAAAGAACAAGAACCATTACTGGTTTGTTTTGGAGAAAAAGGTAAAACCAGCGTTGTGGGTGGATCAGCCTCATCAAAAACATGCACCGGCCAGTGCACTCTCCACCTAACCCTTTTAGAAATAGCCCTGAATTAATTTACCCTAGAATGGTGATTAGAAATAACCGACATTTAATACTGAACAATTCCGAAACCTAACCCTCTTAGGAATAACCCTCAATTATTTTACCCTAAGATGTTCAGAACGGACCAACATCTAATACTGAACAATTCCTAATTCCAACTAATTCCAATCCCAACCCTCTTAGGAATAGCTCTAAGATAATTTTACCTTAAGAATAATTATATATGTCATTTTAGATAGTTTGGAGAATAGCGTTCCATAAATTTACCTTTTTATATTGAACCATTCATTTATCTTAGTGAAGCCTAGGTGGGGATAAATATGACTCTTAATTAAATTATTGGTGAGGGGCAATATACCTCCTTACATACATACACATACACCTAGATTTTATTCATTCCCTTATAAGGGTTTATTTATTGTATGTATGTATGTATGTGTATATGTATATATGTATGTGTGTATGTGTATGTGGTGACCAAAGAACAGTGAGTTACTGAGTCGAGACTGGGACCCCTGAGAAATAATAAAATATTAAAAAAAATATATAGGAGTATGTTTAGAAGAATAGGGAAGCCCGTCAATCCTTTCAAAAAACATGCGCCAGCCTGTGCATTTCTATGTTCTCCCTAAACCAAACTGGGTGATCTGTGAACAGATCTGCTCAGGGGGAGATGTTGCTTTATCATGCAAAGACCTACCCATAGTAGCCCGGTGCAATTTTAAACCTAGTATTTTTCACCCTTAGACCAATAGAGTTTTAAGCCCGTTCCTACACTCACCCGAACCCTAACCATAGTAGCCCGGAGTAAAATAGACCTGGTTGTTTTAGCCCTTGGTTACGTTACCCTAGATTAGTTTAAAGGATCAACCCAGATCTAATCCATACCTATTCTCTTCCTTAACCCACAGTAGTTTGTTGATCTGATTCTATGCCCAAAGCCCATATGGGAGAAGCTCCAAGTCAGGAGGGTGGTATAGTTTAACAGGCGTCGGCCCGTGCACTTCCTCAGTCTCCCTATTCCAAACCTTCCTAGACGGGTGCCAAGTTGGGGGGAGCTGTTGTATTTTTCAACTCCTAACCCTAAACCTACCCACCCTACCCCTCAGCCCCTAAAACCTAACATTCTTTACCCCAAGCTCTTATACATACCCCGATTTCTATTTAGCCCTACATAAAACAGCCTGGGCACAAATTACCCCAACATGATTGCATTCATAGTTGCACAATAGAATAAATAATTTTATAAATATACTATACACACTTTAGAACTAAATATAAATATATTAATATTTAAAAAAAAAAAAAAAAAAAGTTTGTTGGAGCGGGTAACGGAGATATAATGACCTTACGACCTCGGGTTACACATATACACAAATGTATCTTTATTTCGTTTAAGAGCTATTAATCACTTTTATATCATTTGTACACACTCTTAACGGTTGGGGCCGTTTACATGGAACAACCACGCTTTATTTAAAATTTTATTTGACGCTTTTTACCCATTTTTTCTTTTCAGAAAGTGGCGCACAAACTTTAAACATCTGGTTACCCTCTGTGTGGAGACTACACATTTTCCCACAGTAACAGAAAAAAATCTTTCTGACTTTCTCATCTTCTATATCTACTTTCCCCACTTTCAAATTTTGCTTTTAATAAAATTCAGGCTAATGCTGGGTTCATCTGTCCAGGGTTCTTTTACATACAAACATCTGGGAGCAATATAAGAGGGTCAGTGATGGCTCTTACAGATCCCTATCCTTTCCAAAGTGGTCAGTGGAAAGGAAGGACAGTACACAACCATCTCTCAGTCTTTGATCGAGTGATTGGATTTACAGTTCCCCTAACTTACTGATAATGTCCTGCAGTGTTGGGATAAATTTATTAACATCATGTGTGTTTGTGTAAAATAATTTATGAAGCGCCATACAGTGCTGAATGGGGATTGGTGATTGTGTAGGGGGCTCCACCCCCATAGCCTATAAAAGCTTTGAGGGGAAAGAAGTAATTGTCATTCTAGTTCGCCTGAAGAAGGATAAATACATTTCCGAAACGTCGCGATAGGCCTGAATGACACAGCAAAAATGTGCTAAAATGTGTAGCCTCCATAATTTTTGTGGGGAAATGATGTTGAAGAGCAATATAAAAAAATTATGGGATGATCTATATATATTTTTTTTTTGTTGTAACACGCCTCATACAAAGCAATACAACACTTTTTATATTTTATTTTGTTGTTCTCCGCCCCATACAGGGCCGAAACAACACAGACGGCCTCCATCATTTGTGTGCATGATGTCGAAGAGCCAAATAAATTTTTGAAGATGCCCCTTACACTCCACTAATACCTAAACCTAACCATTTTTTGCATAAAGCCCTAGCTGAAAGAGCCCTGGCTAATCTAGTCCGCTCCATGATTTTTCACACCACTAAAAACAATATTTTTGGCGAGTTTTGGCTTTCTTTGGATGAGTGTTGGCTTATTTAGTGTGCTTCGGGGCTCATATGTGTGGAACAGCCAGTTGTGCGAAAGGACCGTGCACAACCACCTTCAGTTTCTTCGGAAATCGTCGGTTGGATTTACAATACCCTAACCCTAAGCAGTTGTTTGGGTGGCGTGCCAATGTATTAGATTTCTCTAATACATAAAATAAGTAAGCTTGACCAGAGTTCTTGTGGGGAGTAGAATTTATTGAAGGTAGTAGTGTAGCACAGTTCTTCAGCAGCGAAGTTAGCGTTTCAGCCTTCAAGAATCTTAACCCAAAGTTCCGTCTGTGGGACAGAACTTTATACATGAAGACAAAAGGGCTACAAACAATACAAAACTGTTAGGACCTCCCACAGGAGATCGATCTACCCTACAATCTACTCTGAGCAATGCTGTTTCTTTGTCATTCACACCGATCAGTTTCTGTGGGCCATACGTCTGTATGGGCCATTTGGTTCACACCTTTACAGACACAGAGTTGATTGCATCTGAGGCACAGTCAAAACGTAAATGCATCTGACTAAAGATAATGAAAATACACAATCTTCCACCCTATAAATTATAGTTTTATGTACACTATGATTTGCAGCAGAAGAGCTAAAAGTGTCCTGGAGCAGCTCATCAAGAACCACCTGCAGACATTGGCACCAGTCGCCTCTGCTTGTGTCCTGCTTCTTTGTTTGATATACTCAACCTGGCTTATCCAAAATATCCCGTCATGAAGAATGAAGACAGGTAATCTAATATCTCTAATAATATATCTCTGTGTGCATGAGTGTGTTTGTGTAAGTCTGGATGGTTGTGTTAAGTTTTAAGTTCACACTCATAAATTTGGACAGAAACTGGATCTGCATTTTGTAACAGCCTTATGTCTGTCATCCGTCCCGTTCAGAATCACCTCGTATTGAAGCAAACAGCATTGTGCTCCATAGGGATGCAGTTTGTCCTATATTTTAGCCTCTCACACTGAAACAACTGAGAATGTTTCAGTATTTGTTGTATTTGAATCAGACAAACTAAATGACATTAGAATAGAAAACAAATCCAGAAGGGATGTTTGGTTTAGTTTATTTATTGTCCTTTCGGAAAATCTTTTTGCATCTGTGGCACCCTTCAGTCAACAATAACAACAATTAGCAAATACAAACAAACATCAACAGATTACAACACAATAAAAAAATATATAAATAAATAAAAAAATGTGAGTTGAGTAAGAGCTCTAACATAGAATGTAGCTGCAAAGGGAAGAAGGTTTCAGCATTACAGAGAAACATGCGTTGATCCTGCATGAGTGTAGACTGACAGATGTTTGTGAGAGCAGCACAGATGTGGCTTCAGTGTTTGCAGAATGGACAGGATAGAGACAGAATTGAGAGATTTATTTTAAGTGTATCTTTGCCATTTAAAGTTTAGCATATCTTTTGTTTTGTTTTTCTACATTATCAACATTATGTTTGTCTTGCTGTGTGTTTACATGTCTGTCAAACCTGTTTTTTTGTTAGTTTAAAGCCACAATATGTAAGATTTTTGGATTAAAATATCCAAAAAGAATTAGAACAGTTTTATATATTTTGTTGACTTGTGTACTTACATTATCCCAGATGTTTCCAAGAATGTTTAAATCCAGAGAAATAAGCCATTTTAACCAGGACACGGATTGTGTCCGCGCGTCGCCTATCACATCTGTGAACACTCATCACCACCGGAAAAACACCACATGACACGCTGCACCTTTTTTTTTTTTTTTTTACAGTTTTTTCTGAATTACTAAAACACTACATCCCATTCTCTACTAAATTCTCAATTTCCTGAACTTGTTTAATGTTTTACAGAAAGAGTGATTTATTTGACAAATTGGTTTAGGCCATTAAGACACCATTTGCAAACCTCATGCATTTTTTTTTTTTTGCAAAACTATAAACACATTCTCACTCACTAAAACACATTTTGCACTAAGATGTACTCAAAACACTAAACACAGGCAGGCAAAGGTTAAACACAACTACAACACAGTTGTCATCGTTTACACACAATGACTCAAAATTGTTAACACTTGTTTCTAACGATGTGCTCAAACCAGCTGTACATAACAGAAGTCAGTTCAGAGTGAATTTACCAAAATTTACTCAAAATGTTGCAATGAATGTTGATATGAACAATGGATGGAAACAATATATAAGAGAGAGA
>NC_067229.1:50041204-50148704 GCF_019924925.1 Ctenopharyngodon idella | reverse complement strand
AAATGTTTATAGTTCGGAAATAAACACTGATGTCAACGGTAGTGATCAAAATACAGTAAATCACATTTTCGAAATAATTTGACACTTCAAATAAAGATTCTATTGATTACATCATTATGCCAGTAGGTGGCGACAAGTGACTATTAAAAAATATGTCATTGATTCATTCGTTCAAGAGATTTGTACAAAAATGCTGATTCATCCAGTAATGAAACGAAGTCTTTGAGTAATTGAATCATTCATTCAACGATTTAAAAAAAAAAAAGAGTTTGAATTAATAAATATTTTTAAATAGACTGAAGCAATTAACATTTTTTCATAACCTATAGTAAATTACATATTTTGTTTAGTTGTCTAATGTTTTTTCTTCAGAATTGTGGGAGAACCGTGATCTCTCTGCAGCTCTATTTTGCACACATAAAGCTCATAAACTAGTCCTTAGTTTTTTTTGTAGTCTGCTGGTATTTGTTCATGGAATTCATCTGTAATTTATGGTATTCTGACACAGAATAAACGTTTGATATCTAAATGTTTGAATTCAATTTTTTTTTTACCACATTAGAATTGAAAACTGGAAACTAAATAAGAATCAGAATCAATAAGCGGAATCGGAATCTATAAAATTCAAACAATACCCAACCATAGTTGCACCACTAACGCTATCTCAGCATCAAATGTTTCTATTTAAAGCATGTTTTTAAAAGCGTTGAGCATTATAGCCAATCACTATCATATCTGTTGAGGGCATGATCACAATGGCCAATCAAAGGTGCTAATCAGTAAGTCAGAATCCGCTTTTGTTATGCTCAACACAAGTTATTATATCTAACAAAGGGTAAACACGATGTAAATAAGAGATTCATTGTACAATTATCACGGGAGTTTTCGCGAGAGTGCAGAATTCAGTGAGCGAGTGCTTTATCCTTAGTGATTATAAAGGGAGGCTCTTCTCTTGCTTTCTGTTTATTACCCATTCACAATCTGAATACAAGTTTAGTTTTTTATGCTCAGTACACTGCAACATTTCTGCACTGACAACCATATTTAAATACACGATTGAATTGTAAACTGTTATGATTGACAGTGATAACCAACGGACCAGACAAAATGGGACAACATTTTTTTTAAAGTACTTAATTCAACAGGTTTTGCTATGGGTACCAAAATTGGTAAAGATACTGACTACTGAATTTTGGCACCGTGACAACCCTAATTCACATTAGCCCAGCCGTCTTCCCTAGAGAAATGACCAGTCATTTCCAGTAAAAAATAAAAATTGATATACTGTACTTTTTAACTACAAATGTTCATCTTGGTCCAGTCCTAATCTTCCCCAAAACCTTAATTTCTGTTTGGCTGAGGAAAGAAAGTCATACACATCTTGGATGGCCTGGGGTGAGTAAATAATCAGGAAAAGTTCATTTTTGGGTGAGCTATTCATTTAAACTAGGGGTGTCTGAACTCGGTCCTGGAGGGACACTGTCCTACTGAATTTAGCTCCAACTTGCCTCAACACATCTGCCTGGAAGTTCATAGTATGCCTAGTAAGACCGTGCTCAGCTGGTTCAGGTGTGTTTAACTGGAATTGGAGCTGAACTCTGCTGGACAGTGGCCCTCCAGGAGCAGGACTGGACAATCCTGCTTTAATCAGTGTTAATACACGTCAAGGCCTTCACTTCATTGCTTAAACTGCCAATTTGTGTGTGATTTGAAGAGGCGGTGCCTCATTATTCTGGACCTGTACTTCATGTGCACTAACGTGTTTGTATTTCTGTCCTTGACTTTGCAGCATGTTCCCCCAGCGATTTACACAGACCCCAATGAGATCGCACAGCATTTACCACTGAAACTCACCGAGTGTGAGAAACTGGAGTTTCCAGACAGAGCGACGCAAGCGGAATCCTCACCATCTCCACAGTGACGGGAGAAAAATCAGAGCAAAGTGTTCGTAAAGACTCGTTAACCCGGAGCTGACGGACGTCGATTATGATCACATCTGATACTGTTGTGTAAAGTCTTATTGTGTAACTTTCGTCAAGGTGCAGAATGTCTGCTTTGTATTGTAATGTTTGTTTGATCTGGGTGTGGTGTCATTGGAGAAGATTTTATTAAAATACTTTAAATGATTTCACTGGATTGGGAAAATATATATATATATATATATATAAGAATGAACTAATAGTGAAACAAAAAATAATGACTGAAAGCTTGTATTAATAATGAGGAACTCTTAATGCTGGTCTGAAATCTGTTGGAAATTGATTGATATCAGTAATCAGTGACTAATGCTGCCTTCACGTGTTATTGAAGATTTCCTACTTCCCGCTTCTGAAGTCGTGATTACGAGCTAATCATAATTAAGTGCTTTGTTGTCTGAAAGAATAGGAATCATCAAGGACAAAAGGTTTATTCTTGCCTATTTCTTGGGGAAATCTTATTAATGCCAAACTGTATTGATGAAATTTAATTTTGATTAAAATATAGCATCCCATTCACTGACAACCATATAAACATTCTCCACACTATCTAGATAGATTCTTGCCGATTATGGAATTTCGGTCAAATACAGTCTATTTTTGCTATCAAAATTATCTCTGAGTTTCCCAGTAGTAAATATGACTTGAGAGGGTGTTCATTTCCAATTTCCGACTAGGAATTTCAGAGTTTTCAAAAAAAATTCAAAATTCAGAGTAATTTTGATAGCAAAAATAGCCTGTATTTGACCAAAATTCCAGAATCATCAGCAAGCTAGATAGTGTGGAGAATGTTTATATGGTTGTCAGTGAACCAGATGCTACATTTTTAAAAAAAATTAAATTTCTTCAATGCAGTTCGGCTTTACAGTTTTTAAAAATTGCTTTGATACTAAAAATGGTACTTGAGGCCACACAGTGAAACCATTCACTCATATAATGAATCTTCAGACCAAATCTGCAAAACTACTACTACTACTACTACTACTACTACTATTATCTGCTTTACACTCAGTTTGCAATTGTAAAACAAACTTTTTACAAAATGTTGAAAACAGTTGTCTACATTAGACATTCAAAACTAACAGCTCTAATGTTTCATTTGGAAAACACTTCCATTCAAATGTCACACTCATTTTCTGATCACCTACACCCAGTGATCATGTGTGAAGACACAATTTGTTCACTTAGAAATCAAAACTCATTGTTTTGAGAAATAAATTATTTTTACCCCCTTGCATTTCAGTTTACTTTGTAAATATATATTGAATATGCATACAAGTCGTCACCTTTATTTCTATAACACTTTATACAGTACAGATTGTTTCAAAGCAGCTTCACAATAGTAACAAATTCAAATTCTGCTGTAAAGCAGCTCTAAAAAGCCAATGTCAAGTTCAACGTTAATTCATTTCAGTTCAATAACTGTAAAGTTCATCAAATGTGCAAGAACTGTGTATATATACCGTATGGGTTGATATACAGTGTATTTGTGCACATGTATGTGTGAAACTCCTGTACACTGAACAAGCAAAAGACAAGATAGCAGTGTTTTACATTTGTCATATCCATGTGTAGTTTGACAGGTACATGGCTAATCATTTGATGGTTTGTGTGTAGAGTTACTGCGCAAAAACACAATTTTTAGAAGAAATAAAATAGTTTTGTTAGCTTTTGCAAGAGATGTGTGACGTTTTGCATGTTGTGTGTGTGTTTTGTGTGTCGAGAAAAGGAGCCATAGTTTGAGACTGCGTAAGCAATCATAAAAAATAATAAAAATAATAAGTTTTATTATTTATTTTACCTGAATAAACCTTAGTTCTTTCAGACAACAACGCACTTGAACGAGATGAGCTCGTAATCACGACTTCTGAAGTGGGAAGTAGGAAATTTCCTATATCATGTGAAAGAAGCGTATTTTACTATGATTATGGTTGCTACGATTATGAGCTTATGCTGCCTTCACGTTTTATTTTTAATGTAGCGTCCCATTTGTTGACAACTATATAAACACTTACTGCGCTATCTAGATCAGCTTGCTGACGATTCTGGAACTTCTGTCAAATACATGCTATTTTCATGATGTATAAACATACAATATACTTCCAATGATTATTCATTTATGTAAATATGCAATACTTTAACATCAAGACAAGGCGATGTAGCTGTTGTGGAAAAACTAATAGAGTGTACCAGTCAGAGCAGCAATCAATCTCCCCTCCGACATGTTTAAAGCTTATAGCCCGCCCAACTCGGAAACTCGAATATCAAAATTATCAGTTTCCCAGTAGCAAATATGACGAGAGGGGATTCATGTCCAATTTCCAACCCTGACAAAGAAATTTCCAACTAGGAATTTCCGACTGCACGTGAAGGCAGCATCACTGTGTATAAAAATATGCTTCAAATGATTATTCATATATGTAAATATGCACTACTTTAATGACAAGACGAGGCTTCTGTCAAATACATGTTATTTTAACTGTGTAAAGCATACAATATGCTTTTCATATATGTAAAATTTGAATATGCATCTTTAACATCAAGACGAGGCGATGTAGCTGTTGTGGAAAAACTAATAAAGAATAGCAGTCACGGCAGCAATCATTCTCCCCTGCGCCTTTTTAAAGTTTATGGCACGCCCAACTCGGAAAATAGACTGTATTTGACCGAAATTCCAGAATCGTAGTCGGACTATCTAGTGTGGAGAATGTTTATATTGCTGTTATTGAATAATATGCTACATTTTATTAAAAATTAAATATCTTCAATACATTTTGGCTTTAATAAGATTTCCCCAAGAAATAACGTTAGACCAGAATAAACCTGGTGTTCTCCATTATTCTTGTTTTTCAGACAACAAAGCACTTAAATGCGACGAGCTCGTAATCACGACTTCAGAAGTGGGAAGTAGGAAATTTCAGAGAGCACGTGAAGGCAGCGTAATAAAAGCGGCATACGCCACATATTTTGCTATGATTATGGTGGCTACGATTATGAGCTTGAGCCAAAAATCCAGGAACGGTGTTTAGAAGTTTCCACCCGGTGCGTTTCAAATGTGACACAGGAGTCTGTGCACGTGGGCTTGTGAACGATGCTGTCAGTAAGTACCATATTTGTCTGTATTTCGACTGTTAAACGAACGAGTTATTTTCTGTCATATAAATTATGACGGCCCCGTCTGCCTTAGTCGGATAATAAATACGCTTAAATATCTTATTCAACTTTTATTTGTTAAGAAATTCTTTCGAGCAGAGTGGGAATATTAAAAATGTCTGATTGTCTTATTAGGTTTTGAAATTGAAACCATAAATAAAAAAAGAGAGAAGAAAACTAAACAACACATTAATTTTAAGTTTGTCACTATTATTGCATTAGCTATTTATTTGCAGTTTCTTGTTTCATATTTGCATTTTCCTCTTAAAATGGGCGGTTTTATTTAATCAGTATATTTCGTGTCTGCAGTTCAAATCGCGATGATTCTCGAGGAATGAATGGCTTAAAGCATCCGCTAAATGCATTCATCTTAACTAAATTATTTTAAGCTTTATCTTTGCTCATTATGAACATTAATTCTCACTCTAGATTCTCCACAGTTGCAAGAATAAAGTGACATATATGCTGCCCTCACGTGCTATTGGAATTATTGTAAATACGAGTTTCCTAGTCCGAAATTCCAAGTCAGAGTTTACTACTTGGAAATTCCATGTTGGCGTTGGGCATGCCATAAACTTTAAAAAGGCGCAGGGGAGAACGATTGACTGCTATTCTTTATTAGTTTTTCCATAACAGCTACACCGCCTTGTCTTGATGTTAAAGTACTGCATATTCAAATTTTACATATATAAAGCATGTTGTATGTTTTACAAAGTGAAAATAACATGTATTTGACAGAAATTCCAGAATCGTCAGCAAGCTGTCTAGATAGCGCAGTGAAGGTTATGAAGAGATGCCAAAGAAAGGCAGAAGATTGAAGAAGTGTGATGAGGAGGAGGAGGAGGAGGATGTACCTGTCAAGCAGATGAAGATCATGAACAGCTCCACCGCTCCGCTGTGCTTTGACTCGCCGTGTGATTTCTTCCAGAGTCTGATCAGTCCGGTCGGGCTGGACGAGTTCTTCCAGCAGTACTGGGAGCAGAAGCCTCTGGTCCTGCACCGGTCCGACGCGGCTCTGGCCTCTTATTACCGCTCCCTGTTTCAGCTGTCGGACGTGAAGCAGCTCTGCGCTCGCGGCCTGCGATACGCCACGGACCTCAACGTCTGCCGCTGCATCGACGGCAAGAAAAAAGTGCTGAATAAAGCAGGAAAAGTCAAGTTCAGTCAGCTGAAGAAAGACTTTGAGGAGAAGAAAGCCACCATACAGTTGCACCAGCCGCAGAGGTTTAAGGTCAGAGCTACAGAGAGCAATACAACAATCTACATTGTACAAAAACCTGCAGCGTTTGTCTGAGGTCATGTGTGTTCGCAGGATGAGCTGTGGCGCATTCAGGAGCGGCTGGAGTGTTTCTTTGGGTCGCTGGTCGGTTCTAACGTCTACATCACGCCTCGCGGCTCTCAGGGTCTCCCACCGCACTATGACGACGTCGAGGTCTGTGATCTGGAAACAAGTTCAGTCATGTCTGCTGCTCTCATCTGTACTGTAGTAAAGTGTGCCATCTGTCGTCACGATTGACCTTCATATATTGTTTGCTCGTGTGCATTACGAATAATTGATGCTGCTCGTTCTGCTGGTTCCTGATAGTGTTTGTGTTTTTCTGCGTTTATCTGTTCAGGTGCTGATCCTTCAGCTGGAGGGACAGAAACACTGGAGGCTCTACCAGCCCACCGTCCCTCTGGCCCGCGAGTACAGCCTGGAGCCCGAGAACCGCATAGGCCCCCCGACACACGACTTCATCCTGCAGGTTTGTGACTTCACTGGGTTAAAGGTCACATTGTAGAGGAGCCTCAATCAGCAGGGACGTTGAGACAGGCCAGCGTCACAAAATCAGGCTCACGTGTTTGAATACACAAATTTTCTGCTCGTGTGTCCCTGTTTCTTCTAGGCTGGTGACTTACTGTATTTCCCCCGAGGAACGATCCACCAGGCGGACACTCCTTCAGACGTGGATCGATCCACACACCTCACGCTCAGCGCCTACCAAAACATGTGCGTCTCCATGTTCTGATGACGTGTGCTTCTGTTCACAAACATACAGACTCTTCCCAGCTTTGAAAGAGCTCAATTAACCTTTATATTCTCCTATTTTTAACATTGTTTTATATTCTCTGCTTTAACATTAACAGTTCACATTACAAAAAAATAACCATGAGAGCACGATTATTTAAATGTTTTGTATCAGTATTGTAACTACTTTTTTAAAGAGTTTAACAGAAGTAGTGTGTGAAGAACTTATTGGATGTTCTTCCCTGAAGCTCAAACAGCAGATCGTGACGGCAAGATCATGAGTTCGATTCCCAGTACACCTTCAGCGCATTGTAAAGGTCTTCAGATAAAAGCATCTGCCAAATGCAGAAATGGAAACACCCTCAGAGAGTAATTGAGAAACTGACATAAATTATATTTTTTGGGTTGTGTGCAGCTGTCTTTAACCAAGAAATATGCGTCAAATTGACCCACAAACATTATAATCGTGATACATTTTGTATGTACATTAACTAGCTTCATGTTCATGACTCTTAATGAGAAAAGTCACAAAATGTCAAGGAAAAAAACAACAACAGCTGAACGAGTATTTCTGACCACTCAGTCGACGTAGGTCAGATTGACAGACAATAATGTAAGCAGTGCGGTTCAGGGAATGTGTGTGTGTGTGTTTCAGGTCGTGGGGCGACTTCATGCTGGACGTGATTCCCGGCTGCGTGTTTGACTGCATGAGGCGTGAGCGCGGGATGCGCAGCGGTCTGCCTCGTAATCTCCTCACGGTGAGCGCAGCGGCACTGCCTCATTTTGCACAGTAGCATTCATTGTGGCTTTAACAGTGTGTTTGTTCTCTCGCTCCGTGTGTGTCAGTCTCCGAGCATCGGTCCTGATGTTAATAAGCAGCTGTGTGCATTTCTGCGACGTTTGGCTGATGATTTAGAGTGGGACAATCATGAGTTGCGCTCCACTGCTATGAAAAGAGACTTCATCTCAAACCGACTGCCACCGTACCTGCTGGACCAGGGCGACGTCGATCCCGGTGAGTCTCACGGGTTTGTTGACGGCGTGTTTGTCGATGTATCGCTGATGTCTGTGCCGAATGGGTTTCTCTTCCAGTTGGGAAACCACCGTCGATAGAGGACACTGTATGTATCCGGTTTAAAGAGCATCTTCTTCTAACGGTGGAGCCCAGTCAAGAGAACACTGTAAGAGTCACACAAACGTCATATATATATATACACACACACAAATATATAGCAAGTCCTTACTGTGTCCGTCTGTCTCCGATCAGGACGAGGCCACAGAGCTGGTTGTATTTGTGTTACATTCTTTAAAGAACAAGAGAGAAACGCACATGATGGGAGCATCTGATGATGATGATGATGATGAAGAAGAAGAGGTCATCTCACAGGTCTGTCAGCCCACGTTGCATCTTGCAGACTAACAATGTTCATTTGTGTTGATGTGTCCATTCTCACGCTGAGGTTCTTGGGTTTCAGGGTCTGCGGTTCCCTCTGACACATCTGTCTGCGCTGAAGCAGCTGCTGCGCTCTGAACGCGTCCCGGCTGCGCAGCTGCAGCTCACGCAGGATGAAGATAAACTGGGGCTGATGCTGGGACTCTGGAGCGAAGGACTGCTGTGCATCTGCCAAACATCGTAATGAGTCGTTGCTTTATGTCGTGTATATCTGTAAAACAACTGACACACTATCAGCTGATCCTTCTGCATGTGTGTTTGTGAACAAACTGCAGCCTTACAGCGTCTGTGTTCATCAGAAATGGTTACACACATCTCAGAACTGGAAGAAGTTATGTAAGCTATGTATTGTAGCTTAAGGCTGAATAAAATGTCATGAGTCATTTTCCAAGTCCTGTGTGAAATATTGTGTAACAAATAGCAGCTTAGACTGTTCAGCTAAACATCTTATTCAAACAAACACACATAATGAATTTTACATCTTACATTTATTGTTTTCTCAGATTCGTTCCACTTTTAAAAATGCTGATTATGAACATCACTGTACACATTATACGGTTCAGCGTTCCTCTGACTCTTTACACACGTTACTGTTCCTGAAGGACTCCAGTGAAATGACTGAGTTTACTGTAGACCATCTGAACACTTTCACCACCGTGACGCTACAGCTTGAGCCAACAGAACAAGTGTTTGCAACTGTTCATCCGGGCGGATTAAAGGGAGAATCCAGCAGGACTTCACCTGAAGCGCACGTGAGGTTTCTGGTAGTGCAAATGTGCTTCACAAGATAAAAACAACCATACAGAACCGCTTCCCTCTGGTGCTTCCACTTTCACAGTGCACTTTAAAACAGGACTACACACTTTTTCAGGAAAATGGCCTAGAATCAATTATTGGCTTGTGGGCAAGTAGCTAAAAAAAATCTTAATTATTGGCTTTGATCTCAATTAGGCCAAACTGTCCAGGCTTCAGTCCGTGATATCATCTGTTCATGTTCTCAAAGTGTGATTGTGTCCGTATCACAGCACGTCGATGTCCCAGGTTTGCGTGGCGTTGTCGGCACAAAGCAGACTCAGAATCAGCTGGTCTCGGTCAGATTCATGTCCACCTGAGACAAACACAAGACGCTCCGTCAAGAACCAAACACGCACTCCAGATTTCCACTGGGACGCTGATGAGACTCTGAGACTCTTACCTTTGAGGTCCAGCACCAAGCTGCGGTTTAAATGCGAGCTGATGCTTCCATCCTCGTTGAGACTCCACCGCTGGTTCACGCGCCCATGTTCCTCCCATAATGCCACTCTGGCCCCAGCACAGGCCTTGGCACCGATCACAGACAGACAGCCGCGCCGCACCTGCACAAACACAAACTCTAGTTTTACCAAATATCTTACAAATATCCAAGGAGACAGTTCAGCTCATACTTTGGTTTAGAATGTCAATGTTTCACAGACAGAAGAATATTTTTATCTGAAAGCCTCCAGATTCTCAACACATCACATCTGTCAGGACTGTGTTTTCAGGACCGTTCATGGTCAGAGACTGACCGTGTTCTTCAGAAGGCCGTCGGTGAAGATCCAGCGCTGTGTGTCCAGAGAGCGATCAGCCGGGCTCAGGAAGACTTTCGCTGGAAAGGAGCAGTCTTTGCTTTCAGTGGTCAGAACTGAACCCAGAACTCGATTCCGCACCTGAATAAACACTTTTGGCTGAGGAGAAAAGAATGACTTTAAACCAAAACAGGAAAAGACATGAAGACATTTACTTGCTCAAAGCTTTAGTGTTTTAGACAACTGATTCACTACTACATGTCTAGCACACTGATTAAATGAAACGGAAATACTACAATCATGTGCAAACTAATAATGACTTGATAAGAATACACACGCAAACACACACACTCCTTAATAATAATAGCTTAGGGATAGTTTAGGCAAAAATCCTAATTGCTCATTATTTTTATTGATTCATACAATTCATTTTAAAGTGCTTTTAGTGCAGTGAACTGCATGCCATCTTTTTTATGTAGACTACACATCCAAAACACGCTGAGAAGTGTTCTTGAATGAGTTTATTGCTGAGTTTAAGCACTAGTAAATCAAAACAGTGTTCAACTTCACATTTCTCCTCTTGGCAGCATAAAAATAAAAGTTTATTCAAACTGGGATTCAGTTACATACAGAAAGCAAGCAAAGAGCTGGAGCTGAAATGTGTGATATATGACAATATTCTCCACGATCTGCTTTCAAAGACAGATTTTTAGTATCGAGCTACACATTCTGTCAGCTGCAGTTCTGTGGCTGTTTTTGATTATCATTTCTATCGTGGTTATTGTGGACATTGCAGTTCTTTGTCATCATGAAAGTTTATTATTTGCATGTGTTTTAAAGCCTCACCAGTTTAAACTCAATTGAATTAACTCAGACTCTGTTGTCTCACAGCACTAGTACTAAACTAAGTTTGCTTTCATGTCTTATTGCACTTATACTCTCAAAAACACACAAGTCTTGCATAAACACAGTTGGTTATGTCTTAAGTGAACGTAAACAGAAATTGCATGTGTAGTAGTATATTAGATCCATGCATTCACTCTTAAAGTGACAGCAACCTATTAAACCTGCTGCTGTCTGTCATTAATGTTAATCAAACAACAAAAGACAAAGAGAAAATCAGTCACTGAAGAGCAATCACTTTTGCTGCTTTAATAAGAATCTATGTATATTTAATTCATACAGTGAATATTATGCAGTGTTTTATTTTTACATTTGATTATTCAGTTTCTGACTTGACAGCTACTGTTAAATAGACATACTGTACCGGAACATTTTATAGCATTTTGTTTCATTTGTATCTTTCTAATATTGTATATGTCCTAATGTTTGTAATTTGCATCTTTGTTCTTATTTTTAATAGCAAATGTATAAATATAATATAAAGATAAAATAATGAAATAATGTGAAATAAGATTTTTGTCATATCGTTAACATACTTTGGCTTCAATGGTCTGTCATTCATTTTTCTTTTATGTTTTATTCCCTGGTAGGGCTATATTTTTCTAATAAGGAAGTTAATTTGGCTCTACTGCTCAGTAACAACATAGTCTTAAAGCCAGTATAAACAAGAATCATGACAAGATCATATGATATTTTTGTCATATCGTCCACCCATCAAATCACTTCAGTTCATCCCGAGCTCTGCGATCTCTGACAAACTCCCGTTCTAATAAAAAAAGATGTCTAAATGAATCAGTCATTTATATCATCTTTACACTTTGTTGGTTATGATGGGAGCATTCATGAACTCGCGCTAAAAAACACTGGCCGTTTTAGAGCGGATTTCTTCTGCGCCTTTGATTGGCCATTGCATTTTTATCTGTGATTGGTTACACTGTTCGACACTGCAAAAACACGGTGTAAATGTGGTGTAAACCAAGATCCATACAGAAGCTGTAAAGGCTTTTTTTACGATTAGTTAATTGTGATTATTTTTTGCTGATTGAACTGACCTGTTTGAGAGGCTTCAGTGATCCGATCGTCTCCCAGCCGCTCTGATCCCCCCAAACCGAATATTCTCCTGACTGCACAAGCATCTGACGGCCCTTAAAATGAGCGTATTCATATGCGACCCACCTGCGAGACGACAGCAGCATGTTCGTCACTGTGATTCTGAGGATCATTTACACAGGAAGTAGTGAACAAGCTCTTACAGGCCGCTGTTGACTCTCACAGACTGGCTGTAGAATTGGCTCACGTTCTCCACGTCTGAGAACAACGTTTCTTCAAGGCCCTCAAAACCGCTGAGAGAAAACAGGCTCACGGACGGCTCTGTGAAACTCTGAACAGAACAGAGAAACACTAACTCACATACGAATGTCACGAAAAGTTTATTTCTTGTATCTACTGAAATATGCTCTCATCGACTCACGTATGGAATGGGCTTTAAAGACTTGATGGCTGTCGATATACAGCCACAGGAAGTGAGATCAGGGTAAAGCCCCTCCCCCAGGATATAATGGTTACCAGAATATCCCTCCTCATCGAACAGCAGCCAACTTCCTCGGATCACCCGGAAGGACACGAAGCCTGTTACCCCAGAGCCGGGAATTTCGCTCTCAAACTCTCGGCTCTCGCCACCATACCGTGTCTGGCTGTAGGCGCGTAGCTGCGCTCAGAGAGAAACACATTAGCGGCACACGCCGGACTCCTTAGCTGTGTCCCAGTTCAGAGGCTGCATCCTTCCAGGTCCACGAAGGTCGAACAGAGTGTTGTAAAATGGGACATTCTAGCCTACGGAGGATTGCTCTTGTCGCCTAGCAACTGTGACAGCTGCCGTTGACGAGCGGGAGTAATGTTTGTTCTGGACGTTTTTGAAAGTTATATTCAACTGTCTGAAAACAAAACAGGATTCACAACCTGTCTAAATATGTTTACATAGGTCCATTTATGTCAGGGGTGTTCAATCCTGCTCCTGGAGGGCCACTGTCCTGCAGAGTTCAGCTCCAACACCAATTAAACACACCTGAACCAGGTCTTACTAAGTATTCTAGAAACTATTCCAGGCAGGTTTGTTGAGGCAAGTTGGAGCCAAACTTTGCAGGACAGCGGCCCTCCAGAAGCAGATATGGACACCCCTGATTTATGTACATAATACATTTGAACTGCTGTAAAGTTTTATTTTTACATTTGTATTGTTAGAAGTTCAAACCTAATGCTTACATTTAAAAGTATAAGCTGGCATTTTCTCTCAAAAAATCCTTTTGGCCTTTTAGGATGCAGCCTCTGAATTGGGACGCAGCTTTTGTATGTTAGCAACACATGAAATGCAAACATACCAAAAACTTTGGTTCCACGATCCGACAAACTTCCTGTGGTGAAAATGAGATGCATCAATGAAAGTCTCTCATGTACCCATCCACACACACAGCACTGCGTGACTCTGATTCAGTGAACTCTAAACCCTCCCTCTCATCAGGAAGCATCAGTTCAAGCGCTGGTCTGTGTGCGACTCACCCTGTGAATGGGCCGCAGTGACTGAGCTGATCTCCGGCCATCGGCCCACTGCAGCAGCCCTGGATACTGGCCTTTCTCCAGAACGTACTGCTCTCCAGTGAAACACCTGCTGCTGTACGCCACCCACCTGAAACACCAACGCCACACTTCAAACTCCTGCTGCTAAGAGCCATTCACACCAAGGACGAGAACTGTAACGATAACTACAAAGAAAATAGCAGAGTCCACACCACAGCTATAATGATATAACGACACAGAGGAACAAAATCATTGGAATCACTCTCAGAGCGATTAATAAATGATAAAAACATTGACAGCCATCCTGTTTTAAAGAGCTCAAGCATTTAAAGCGGCAAACGACAAAACTGCAGCACGCTTAGAATAACGTCCGCTGGAGTGGACACTAATATAGTTATCGTTACAGTTATAGTTCTTGGTGTGAACAGGCCTTTACCCTCTGACACTTATCACGGTTATGAAATGCTTCCTCACGCTCCGCTCTTTACGCTGATGCCGTCAGCTTCCTGCAGATCGGGGACATCCAGATGCACGTCGGTTTCCTCATCTGATCTCTTCAGACACACTGACGGCTCCAGGAAATCCTGAGGGAAAGACTGATGCTGATGTTACGGTGTCATTGGTAAACCGTGGTGACCTGCTACGGTCGCTCGCAGGCATCAGGGCAGTTCTGTTGTACTGTAATGTTTTCAATAATCTTTTCTTATCCACTTTTTCTCATTTTTAATTCCAAAATACTTGAACATGAAACATGATCTTGAGCAACAATATTGAGTTGATTAAATAACGCACTGGTCCTCACTGGCATTTTCACCTGCTAAAAAAAGGTGAAGCGTTTACACGAGCACAAGACTGAAGAAGAGTGTTTAAGGACAGACTGATAACATGAAACACATCCAGTTATTCTGCTGTCAAACACTGACATTCAAAGCAGGCCACTGGCACACACGTGTACAGGACAGACGCAACAAAGAGTGTATGAAAATGCAGCAGACGAGACGAGGAGATCAGGTATACTCACAGTCTGAATGTAGCGCAGCGACTGGATTGACAGCTCTGTCCCACCGAACAGTCGCGTACAGTCGGCGTATTCACCCTCCTCCAGCACACACTGATGACCTCTGAACCCTTCACTGGAGAAGCCCACCCATCTAACACACACACACACATGCATATTACAGAACATTCTTCAGGAGAAGCCCACCTGTTCACCAAACACACACACACACTAGTAGTATTTTTGACCAGCACACTGTGATCATGTGACTGATAGAAACATCAACTGCTGTCTAAAGGGGAAAACACACACTGGATGAGAAGTGTTAACATTGGAACACACACTTCCTTCTGTTAAACATGCCATGTCATTCACATCTTTTTCCATTAAAGTACATATATTTGTCCCAGATCACTGTACATAACTTCACACTAAACTGGAATATTGTGTATTGTGCATTTTCAGCAAAACTTTGTGTCGCTTGAATAAAGTCTGTGTTTCATATAGAGAGCTGTTATAATATAGACTGGCTTTTCTCTGATTTTCCAGACACTAAACTTCACGCTCGTCGATGTCAGGTTCATTCTTTAAGTGAACTTTTAACTGTTTGGTGTTTAGATTCACTGTTTTGGAGTCTTGAGCTGAATGCCACGTGTCTAATGCGAGATGAGAGCAAAAATGACCATGTCTGAACATGTATAATTCCTCACACACACTCACAAACACACACACTCACACACACACACACACTCACACACACACTCACACACACACTCACACACACACTCACACACTCACACTCACACACTCACACTCACACACACACTCACACACTCACAGCTAGCCGTCACTACAGAGGTTCATCAATTTAGCAGATGTTTCTATCTGAAATATTAACAGCATCACTCATTTCCTGAGAGATAAAGACACGCACATTCCACCCGTGACCCGTAGAGATGAAACAGCCGAGGGTCCCTCGATGTCCCTCAGATGGGGCGTGTGATCCAGCAGCTCCCTGCACTGACCCTGGAACTGCGGCTTCTCAAACAACATAATCTACACAGGAAACACAAAAATCACATCCAGTGATCTGAGAACAGCTCTGAACATCAGCATCCGTCTGTCTGTCCGTCCGTCTAACCTTTGGGTCCAGTGGTCTTGTCACACGCAGCCCACCCTGCATCAGAAACACAGGAGAAAAACAGCAGATTTTAGTTTGAAAAGCATCGCTGGTTTACACTCACCACTGTCTTCACATCTGAAACACTCACATCAGTTCAAACGACCTCCTTCTAGAAATCCTCTTTCTTTCTGTGTAACATGATGTTGGGAAGCGGTGCCTACGTACCATTTTTAATGGCCGAAGACTCTTCACACAGGACACCAGGGAATCCTGGAGAACAGGCGTGACCCTCCCGTCAGTTTCCAGAATGGCAGATGTTCCACTAAATCCAGGCTGGTCAAAAACCAACCAGCTACACACATATTCAGGGAACAAGGACAAAACACATATAAACCACTGTGAGCGCAACATCTGGCTGCTTTTTAACTTGTTGAAGGGTTAGGGTTAGGGTTAGGGTTTTGTTGAAAAGAAATAAATGTCAAAAAGCAATCCAAGCAGACATGTCCTTCGGTACCAAGAGAAAGGTGCAATGCAATGGGGTTTTTTTTTAGGGCTGCCCCCTAATAGTCAACTAACCGTTAGTCGACGAACCGAGGCTTAGTCGACCAAAATTTTATTAGTCGCAAGAAAAAAAAATCCACAGGAAGCGGCAAAGTCATGCATTCTGTGACGGACAGATCGTTAACAGCTGGTCTATGTGGTAAATACAGTACATCGGGCAGGACATCCAAACGCTTGCCTATCATTCATCGACCTAAAATATGGCTTATCATATGAAATATGTAATAGTAGCAACTTTACATGGCCACTTATTTTAACGCTAACCTAGAAAAATGTGGGCTATTCAAGTTTCTGTGCGGAGTGTAAAAGCTGAATAGTAGCGCGGTTACTGCATGACAGCTAACATGGAGGCGCCGTAGCGATCACTTGCACTTAAAGTACTCCATAATTTTTGGTCATACAGATAAGAGTAATACATCTTTTGAATCTGTGAAGTGTCTACTTTTATTTGTGTGCGCTCACAATAACAACAAAACTTTTGTAAAATAATGAAAGCAAACAGGGTGCGCTTTCTCCCGTCTCTCTCTGTGAACTTGAGCGCACCAAAAAAAAGAAAGAACCGAAACACCATGTAAGCTTGCCTCACAGACATGAATAATGTATCTATAGAAAGCAAAATGTCTACTTTTAAATGAAACAATTTCAAATGGAAGACAAATATTCTCAGGTTATATAATCCATATGAAACGTCCACTACTGCGGAGATGACGAGTCAGCATCATCAACTTCATCACTGCAGCCGAAAATACAGAAAACACTAGTTTATCAATTAATTATTAAAATGTTAAAGCAATCTCCTTGCTGTTTTTCCCCAACGTATTCATCATCATTACTTTTGCTAATGCGCTGTGGCAAGCTTTATGTGTTCGCTTGAACACTGATTAGGCTAGGTAGGCATTAAAGGCTCATTATTATGATTTATATGGTTTATTAATAAACGTGTGATTAGTCGACTAATCGCTTAAAATGTATGACTGCTAGTCGACCAGAAAAATCTTTTGTCAAGGGGCAGCCTAAGGCTGGACGATTAATCGAAAAGTAATTGAAACCGAAATTCAGAACCTGTAACCGACGTAATTTTCCCATGTCGGTTATTTCGGTTTTTTAATCCTGTTAATACTTCCCCCTTAAAAACATACTACCGCGTGTGTAGCCACGTGACTCCACCCCGTCCAGTCAGTGGCATAAAAGCAACACGGAGGTGAACGCTGGTTCAACACATAGTGATAGCACGCGAGCAGTGAGCCTTGCGTCTTCACTAAACGTTGTAAGTTGTATTTGTTTTAAGGTTTACCAGTTTGGACATTCAAGCAATTTTAGACGTTTGGATGTATATTATTTTGAGCTACCGTGCTCACACAGCTGCATTGTGGCACGAACACTCATACAAACAGTAGCTGCGCAAAACATGAGAATCGCGCGCACAGAGAGGAACGCAGAAACTAGTTGTCAGCGCTGTCCTGTGATTTATCACTAAAGTAGCTTAGAAACTCAAAACTTATTATAGCATATATTTTTCTACTTTTGAAGGAACTATTTACAACCCACAGCTTCACAATTAATAGAGACGGTATGATTAATTCACACATGCAATCGCTCTCATTAGTGGTACTGTGCTAATTTATCTTTATCTGATTTACAACGAGCAGAAATCTGTAAGAAATGTTACAAACCATAGATAAAATAACTGCTGAAAGTGAGCTGTCATGTCAGATCACCCTTTCAAAAGAAAAAAATATCCCACCTTTAATAGTCAATCATATTTACAGTACAAACCTTGTCAGTAAACTGAGGGCCAAAAAAAAAAAAAAAAAAAGCAAAACAAACAAAATGATCGTTCATTAATCGTAATCAAGGTAAAATGTTCAATTAATCGAGGTTTTGATTTTAGGCCATAATCGTCCAGCCCTAGGGCAGCCCTTTTTTTTTTAAAGGTTTTTGCCTAGATCAACTGAGACCCAAACTTCCTGTTTTCTTTAAAACTCAAATGCACTGGTGTCTGATGTGATGTCAGGCATTTCCTACCATCCCGCCTTGACGCAGAGGTCAGAGAGGAACACGGGGCCATGCCGCTCCGTCAGGTCTGATGCAGAATAAAGACGGACAGTCTCTCCCGTTTCAGACGTGCTGGGATATAGATGGATCTCTGGAACACTGTCATCCTGCACACAGCAATAAGATTAGTTGTTTCATTGTGCTGGTTGAACAGAATACAGGCTTTAACTCCATCAAAGCTTATGAACACAGTACAAACACAGTTCCTGATAAATGTCTGTTAGTTCAGACTCAACTGACCCAACAGCATGATAAGTTAACCCTTTGGAGTCGACGAACGCGCCAGCGTATTTTAGTGGATTTTTTCCACATAGCAGCAAAATCGACTTAAATTACTCAATTTTTGTCACACAGAGACAAGTAATACATCATTCGAAACTGAAAGGGTCTACTTTTATTTGTGTACACTCACAGTGACAACAAAACTTTGTGCTTTTGTAAAATAAAGAAAACAAACAGCACTTTCTGCCATCTCAGTCTCTGTGAACTTCTTTCTGAAACATGTCACAAAAATGAACTGAAACTCAACAAATTCTTGCCACACAGACATGAGAGATGTCTTTAGAAAGCTTGAAGTGTGTACTTTTAGTCATATCGAAAACAAATATTCTGTTTAAGTAATCCGTATGAAACCAACGAGAGATACAATCTTCCCCGTCTGACCTCATTATTTTTAATGTGACCACACCCACACGCAGCACAGGCTATTCACGTGGTAATCGTCCACGTGAGTCATAGGAACCTATATAATATTTTGTATAATAACCTATATATTTTGTCCATATTAGGGGTTTCCTGGAATGTCATGCGTTATATTACTTCTGTGAGGCATATATGGACTTTCTGCATGACATAACCTCCTGCTTCCAGTATGAATGAAACATACATTAAATGTGCTTATAGCACTGAATAATGCTCACACCACCCTATTTTGGGTAAAAATATGAAAACATTTGAAGTAAATATATGATAATCCTTTTTTTTTTTAGTATAGTGTACTGAAGGGTTCCTTTCTAATGATTTATAGTTATAGGCCACCAGCATTTTTCCCCAAAAAAATAAAAGTTTTCTGCAAAGTAAAATTTATTATTGTTATTGTTGTTGTTGTTTTATGCAGCCATACAAGCAGGCACAACAAACCTGGTGTTTTATTTACTTTATTTACTTTATACTTTTTGTGAATTTTAAATCGCAATATTAACCAGGAAAAAAAAAAAAAAATCATAATTAGATTTTTTTCCCCAAATCGTGCAGCCCTAGTTGCTCCTGACACCAGCATGTTCACATTAGTTTTGTTGTTGTTTTTTAAAGGGACCAGATGCCACTGAAGAGTCCTGCTGACTCAAACTTTCACACGGGTCTCTTCAAACTGTTTTTCTGTGAGAGCGAGAACATCAGCAAGCTACACTGGAGTGATATTCTACATGAACATGGTAAAATAATCTCCATCATGGATTACTGATGTCAGGGCAGTTTTCAGAGGCAAAAGAAAAAGCAAACACCTTGGAAATTACAGGTATGTTGAACAGGAGCTGTTTCAAGAATGGCACAAAGGTGTGTAACTGTTCAAGTCTCTGTGTTTAGATCAGTGTGCTCAATAATCTGCCTTTTTGTCCTTCGTAGTGTATATTTGGATTGTGTTGTGTTGCAAATAAAGTACAAACAATCACAAAGCCACTCTTTTAATCTCCTCACATTCTTTCTTCTAGTCCAATTCAGCTGATAGGGCCATTAGGGGGAGGGGTCATTGTCTTCCCAGGTGTGAAACACATCAATATTCATGATCATTCACGCCTCCACGCATACAGCCTCACTTACACAAAATATGTCTTACGAATTTTAAATCAATATATTGTTTTATGTGAATGATTGGGGAAGATGATTTTCACATCATTTTGAAGCAAAAATTCAAGGCTACAAGATCCAGTTTTCAAAAGTATTTTGAACAAATATTCAGTATTGGTTTTATGGCCTTATTTCAGTGCCTTATTTTTTTCACTTCCCACGCATAAACGTAATTTTCTCAAAACTTTTACATACATGCTGCTCACATATTATTGTAGCAGAATTTGTGCTGAATACAGTGTAATCAGTCTTTAGCCATGAAAATGTTATAAGTAACAGAAATAAGCACAAATGTCAGGGCATGTCAAAACACATCCAGTGCCCAGAAAACACCTCAGACCCCAGAGGGTTAATAAAAGTGCAAGTGCATGAAAAACAACTTATGTATGATTTATGTATATGAATTTGACATGGCCAGTACTGGTTAACTCAACTACAAACATCTTGTGAACGCAAAGTCCAAAAATAACAAAACAGGACATTTTCAGGATGCATGCCAAATTTTCACACGTTCTGCCCATAGAGAGAAAATAATTTGATAGAGACAGTTGAAATTCAGCATGCAGCTTCTATTTTTGTGCCACTGCTATGGCTGTTCATAATGAAATTTAACCTATACATACATGGTGACTAGATTTGTAGAATCTGCCACCAGGTTGTGCTATAAGCAGATCATTTATATTCTTTTAAGTCTGTTGGTGGGCATAATTTGTATTGACACACCACAAGAATGTTGCAGAACACACCAGCATTTTCTTGTGCCGTTTTTCAGTGATGGCGCCACTCATAAGCTACATGTAAAACAAATATACAGCGTAACGTAAATAAAATAATAAAACTTAACTGAATGGAAACAACTGAGAAAGTGGAAGCTTCCTGATACCTTCAGCAGTGTCCTGATGGAGCCCACAAATGGCAGCACGGCACCAAGATCAGTTCTGCTGGGTTCTCTGGTCTCCTCCAGGTTCTGATGGGGTCTTCCACTGGTCTTCACAGTCTGACCCTCCTCCAGAAGAACACATGAGCCACGGTACCACGAATCCACATACAGCAGCCAACTAAACACACACAATGTGAATCTATCATCATCTTAACAAGCAATACACAACAAATTCCTTGTATGTGTAAGCAGCAACACATACTCTCTCACACACAGAATTTCAAGGACGTTGCTGTGGAGACCAATAGAGAGTCTCACATTCTTTGTCTGAAGTAAGTGAACAGAGAACTGAACAGGAAGTGACTGAACACAAAGCATTAAGAAACAAGCAGATGAACTGGATGAAATATTCTGAATGATATCAATCCACAATCTAACTTGTGATGCAGCCTGGAATCATAATCACACTGTGTTTGTTCGTTGGCCATAGGAAAACTGACCCTCCGACTGAGCCTGGTTTCTCCCAAGTATTTTCTCCATTTCTGTCACAGATGGAGTCTGGGTTCCTTGCCACTGTAGACTCTGTCTTGCTTAGTTGGGGACACTTAATATTCAACAATATTACTGATTTGACTGCACTGACACTATTGGATAAGATCTGAGCTGGAAGAAGACATCACTGTTATCTACAGAGCTGCTTTATAGATAAATTGAACTCAGTCCATAATTGATGAACTTTACACAGTTATTGAACCGAATTGAACCAACACTGAACTGACTTCAGCTGAATGACTGTTTACTATTATCTTTTTAGAGCTGCTTTACAGCAGAATATAACTCTGTTTGCATCACTGAATTTTCCTGTTATTTTCCTGTTTATTACTGTAAAGCTGCTTTGAAACAATCTGTGTTGTATAAAGTGTTATATAAATAAAGGTTAAAAACACACACACAGGACAGGAACACATACGCTGAAGAAATATTTAATGTAAAATGTTTGCAATACATTCCATAAACCTTAAAGAACATCTCAGCATGTGTGTGATGCCATTGTTTTATTCATAAACTCTCTGGATCAAATCAGACTTCTGTCCACTGCACCAGCACATTTTCACTGGAAAAGTTTATGAAAAACAAAGTTAAAAACACCCCCATGTGATTTTCCACACACATTTGAGTGCTGCTGAATAATGCAGATGTGTCTGTGGACATGCATTAGCAAGATGACATTGCATAAGCTCTCAGAGCTCTCCTTTAAAACAAGCCAGAAAAATGGAGGCACAATCACTTCATCTATTAGATATGAGCTGCAGCGCTCTTATACACACACACACACACACACTCCCTCAGTCTCTGTCTGACAGCCAATGGGAGTCCACTTAGACTCAAAATTATGATATGAGCTCATTTCTTGTACAGCATCACAACTGGACTGTTACAGCTCTCATCCATAAAAATCATTGTCAACTCAGACTCAGCCAGGAAGGATGCTGAGATGCTGTGTGTGTGTGTGTGTGTGTGTGTGTTTTGTTTAAGCATTTTAGTGAGATGTATTATCTGATGAAAGTAAATATGATCACCATCCTCTCAGCGCATGAAGCGTGGCTCTGTGAGCAAACAAATCCCTCCCAGCATCCTCCACATCATCGCAGATTTCTCTTCTCTCACCGCTGAGCGACTGTCCCTCATAGATGAGCATCTGTGTTTGCAAGAAAACATCAGCAACAGGGACCAAAAGACCCTTGTGCACACATGAGTTATGATCCTGACAATGAGATACTGGCACAATCTGAACAAGTGACAGACGTTTATATTTTAGAATTTGTGCCCTACATTTACTTGTCCAAAGCCCTATTGGGCAATGCAAAGGAAATGCAGAAAGCTGTTTAAAGTCTCAGGCGCTCAGACTGAACACAAACAACCATAAGCATAAGTTGCCTAATGAAGGACAGTCACAGAGATGAACTTACTGGTGTCGGTCTATGGTTGACCTTTCCAAACCCTCCATTCTCTTCCTGTGAGGACACAAAGGAATAAAAGCAACTTTTTAACACATGTATATAAGCATATCTCATATTAGACTAAAATCAGACTCTGCTTACCATGACCATTGCGTTGTATCCACTACGACAGACAGTCCGTTTAGTGTCTTCAGGTTCTTCATCACCTGATGGCATTAGTCTGGATTTCAAGTACTGATAGAAAGGAGTATTGGCATTCTTTCCAATATTTCCCAGTGTGCCATCACAGTCCTGCTCCTGTATTCTATCCGGAGCATCATTAGCAGTCTGATCAATATTTGAGCTGTGCTTATGCTCAGCATTTGGCTCAGGTTTGGTCCCAGTGAGCTGGCGGTTCAGTAGAATACTTGAGTCCTCATCATCTTCCTCACTGTCGTCTCCATGGGAGTAGCGGTAACTCAGCGGTGAGGCGACGGGCCTTGAGGAATCCTCAACTGAACTGCAGATCACACTGGACTGCAGCTTCTCGCTGACCGACTGCAGGAGGGAGAGGATGGACGATGCCGGTTGCTCGACGCTCCTCTGCTCCTCTTCTGTCGCTGGAGGAAACTGCAGCGTCTCCTGCCCCAAGGCTTCCTCACGGCCAAACTCCTCCTCGTAGATGGGGGACAGGGAGAAGGGGTACGCTTTGGCTCGACGTGTGCTAGGACTGTGCATGGGCCCTGTGTCGTTCACGAACACCATGTCACTCTCTTCCTCCTCGCTGATGACGGCAAAGCCCCCGTCTACCTGGTGGAGGTCAAGATCATGAAATCGGGAATGATGGGGAACGAAAGCCGCAGTTCTGCTGGAACTGTCCATGGGGTCGAGGTGAATTCTCCGGCCTGAAACAGATACGGCTGACGTTCCAGCATCTGCTAGATTCATACTGAGTTCTGGCTTCAAATGCTCCTCGTGTGTGGCCGAGCTCAGGCTTTCGTCATCGGTGACATCGCAGCGGAACGCTCGGACTGAGGCCCAATGAGAAGGATGGTGCTGCCCTCCAGAGCACTGGACTTCAGTCACGGACGGCTGGACACTCGAATCCGTTCCAGCGATAGAGTCACAAGAGATCTGTTCCTGCTCACTGCTGCCTAAACAAGGTGCTTCAGTCTCCTCAGATTCATGGCTTCGTATAGCTAGTGGCTGCTGTGTGATTTCTGACATTATATCCGAACCAACTGTGTCAGATGCGAGACTGTGGCTATAGGGGTCACTGGGAGTTACACTGAGAGTTTGGCTTTGTTGAAGACTCTCTTGATGTACTGATGAAGCAGTGCCAGGAATGATGATGGAGGTGTCACAGGAACCGTTCAGCTGAGGTCTACAGTTATTGCTCATTGCATTGTCTTTGGCTGTATCCTGAGGTCTCTTTTCCCCTTTATCTTTACATACGGAGACGTCACCTGTGTGTTGCTCTCGCGAGAGAGACTCCTCTGACAAAGCAGGTAGGAAGAGCTTGATGTCTGTTTTATGAACAACATCCCTATGGCTATGGAGATTTAGGGATAATGGCTCATCATCAGCAGCACTGTCTCTACCGCTGCTCTTACAGGAACTAGTTACATCCACATTTTTTTCCTCAATGAAATATTCAAGAACAGTCTGATTCTCATTTTGAGAGCCAATTGGAGCACTGGTAGTGGTGAGATCAGAGTTCAGTCCCACAAAGCACCTGATGTCAGTGTCGGAGCCAGCGATGGACTCATACCCTGAGGAGGGTGGCGACCTACTGCAGTCCACGTGGCTGCAACTTCCTGCTAGCGCTTCCTCCAGAACAACAGACAGTGTCTGGTCCGACAGCATGACACGAAACTGATGCTCTGCGTCAGTGCCTCCATCTCTATGACCATCTAACCTTTCAAACAGCACTGCCTCTGAGCCTTCATTAAGTTCACAGGTTAACAGGATGTTATTCCCTGTCTCAGATACTTCCATCTTCTGCAGGGCAGTAAGAGAATTTGTCAGGATGCTGTCCACTATCTGTTTAGACTCCAATCGTAGGACCTCTTCATCTATTCCAGAATCCACCTCAGCCCATTTCAGCCTGGACTCCTCCGGACGCTGGTGCGTCTGGGAATCCGGGGCTAGATCATCTGTTCTATTTACAATTACTGATAGCTTTGGTTGCTCTGGGCTCTGTTCTGGAATGGGGAGTGTGTCGTGATGGTCTGTGTTAGAGTCTGACTGTGCGGTTGATAGTGTCAGATCATTGGTGTCCCCTGATACCGTCTCTAACGTAACACTCTGGGCAAGATGCTCCTGTCTGCTGGTAACTGGGTCATACAATGGACTTGGTTCTGCTGCTTGAGGAGTTCTGTAGACCTCTACACAGGTAAGCATCCGGTCAGAGTCTGCAACATGAGGGAGTTGGTGGGCTGGAGTTAGTCCAGATTTAACAGTGGGACCCTCATCTAATAAGTCACTCCGGGTCAACGCGTCCTCTAGTTGTTGTGTCTGTGAAGGAGATGCTTGATTTACTGCAGTTGGATATTCCTGACAATCAGAGTTCATTGTGTTTACAGAGGAAGAGGAGATCTCATTGTCCTCATGGCTGTAGGGTTGTGCAGCCTCTTCCCCCTCAGAGATGGGCGAATGAAGCTCGACGTGATGCTTCTTCTTTGGTTTCCTGACTTCTCTTAATCCACGGTACGTGCCATAAGTCACCACAGGAGGACAAGATAGATCATAACGTCTCTTCTCCTCTGAGCGCTCTTTGGCGTTGATGTTTATGGCATCACTTCTATCTTCCTCAGTCTGTTCCTGAGATCTGTTGAACGAAAACAGAAGACAGAGAGACACTAGTAAAGCTATCCCCACACAATTCAACACACAATGAATGGATACCTAAACAGGACAGACAACCAAACATTCGAGATCTATTGAAGCACACACTCATGACGTTTGTAGTGCTCTCTGTGTGTCATATTGCTCTTATGTAAAAGCAGAGAGTAAAGCAACTCTCATTAAATATTCATAAGCAGCATCTACACAAAAGCACCTACTGCCTGTAGGCGCAGTACAGAAACCATCACATCACCATCACATCTCATGTGACAAAACATACAGAAGGCACTGCTGATGTACACAGTCAGAGCAACGGCAGACATGCAAGTCAGAAGACATTGATGAACATGATGACTGAAGGTCAAGGTCATTTGATTTATAAAGTACATTTAAAAATAAAAGATGTTGTACTAATGTCCTGTACAATGCAAATAAATACAAAAATACAAAGTTCAAAAAAATTTAAAGAAAAGATTCAATGCTAACCAATTACAAAACCATTATAAAATATTAGGGATGTGACAATCCGGTTCTCAGTATATCAGTATCGGTCTGATACAGACCTTTTTTGCCGGATCAGGTATTGAACAGTACGGGACCGATCCAAATTCGATACTGTGCGTTACCCATGGTTGTTACTGACAAGCTCAAAAAAGCCACCACAGAATGTTTAGCGCATTATATTCCAAGTCTTCTGAAGCCATTAAATTGCTTTATTTGATGAACAGACAGTACTACATTAAAGTACTATATTATATACAATGTTAAATTTAAATTACAGAAACTCTTCCCTCTGCTGCAGCTGTCAGTCATTCTTCATCTTCAAACAGCATGTCGCGTTCAGTTACGACAGTTAGCACAGTAAAACTTTCACCAAAATGTTCCAATGTTCCCATTATTATGCATAATTTAATAAAGCTGGAGTTTATTGGTCATTCTGAATGGTATGGTACTCGCTTGGATGACACAACTGGAGTAGAGGACTGAATAAAAATCATTCACACAGCGACTGGAACTTTAAACTGATGAAAAAGGCTGTTAGTAAACTGTTAGACAGATGCAATAGTCTCAGTGTTGTGCGCACACAACATACCTTCTCTTGTTCTCTTTTATAAACTTTTCATTGCAGAGTGAAGGAGCGAAGGAAGCACTGGCACTGTTGATCAGATAAACATTCGCTGGATGGACACACATAGAGTCTACCCTCGAAACATTCTCATGACAGGACAGAAACATACTGGAGTGTAACATAACTGAATAAGTGAAATGAGTAAAAAAGAAAAGCAGAAAATACTGAACATTTCATCAGGCATCTCTAGCTCATTCTACAGTCATGCCAGTACAGCCATGTGAATGATGTGAGAGAGAGTCACTCAGCAGAATATTTCCCAGCAGGCTCTAACTAGACACTTGGATCTCAAGCCAATTGTGATATAAACAGGATTTAAAATAAGAAGTGTCACCTTAAGTAAGACAATGAAAGAACTAAGGTGTTTCTATTCTTGGACTCACAAACATGGACTGAGCGTGAGTAAATCTGTTTTATCAGCTAGGCTTCCTGTCAAACATGGATTCACAGTGGACTAGCTTACAGCTTCTGTTCTGGGATACACGGAAAGAAACCATTACTACCACTATTTTCATCATCAGCACAGCGTCAGCAAAGAGACAGATGTGAGGCTCCTCAGAGATCTTTTGTTACTCCATCCTCACACTCTCACACTCACACACTCTCACAAACATTCACACATTCACACTCACGCACTCACTCACACTCGCACTCACTCACTCACACTCGCACTCACTCTCTCACACACTCACTCACACAAACATTCACACACTCTCATACTCACACACTCACTCTCTCACCCACTCTCTCACTCACTCACACTCACTCAAACAAACATTCACACACACACAAACATTCACACTCACACACTCACTCACTTACACAAACATTCACACATTCACACACACACACACACACTCTCACATTCACACATTCACACTCTCGCACTCACACACTCTCGCACTCACACACTCTCGCACTCACACACTCTCGCACTCACACACTCACACACTCTCACACTCACCCACGCACTCTCGCACACTCACTCGCACACTCACACACGCTCGCACTCACTCACTCACTCACTCACTCACACACAGCTTCACAGAGTTTCACTCTTCAGGACGTTAAACTGAACATGAAACTGACACACCACTATCTGAACCTCTGAACTTTAAATAGGTTTACAGAGAGGAACACATTAATGGAATAATGTTCCAGTGCTCAGAGAGTGACATCTGACTGCATGAATTCTGCTGGTTTGGTGTTGTTTCGTGCCCTGCGGATCTCTGCGGTGTCTTTCTGCTGATTAACTGTCTGTCCGCCTGTCAGGCTTGTCTGAACTAGTGCCTCGACAGATCTGTCTGCCTGTAGGACAGTAAAGCTTCTGGTTGCCATGATTCAATAACAAAGCCATTTCATTATAGAAATTAACAAATTTCCTAATACTCTGAAATAAATTGCAAATACATTTTCCTCTTATTTATCTGTCGCTGTACTCATACATCAACATGCCACTTTACCACCTCATGACAATGACGTTTGCTTTGCACTCCATTCAATGAACTTCAAGAAGACGATTATTTACACAAAATACCATAAATTCATCCATCTTCAAGTCAAGTATATTTATCGATATAGCACTTTTTACAATACACATTTCCAAAGAATCTTCACAGAAAGTCATACTGTCAATAATGCCGTAGTGCTTTAACATAGAATGAGCTTTAGTGCCGGGCGATATGACGATATAAATGATATGACAATATATATATTATATGATAATATATATGATATGATGGCTGGTTTTGTTCTATTGATAGATTTAAATATTAGTTGATTTGTGTTAAGGTTAGTGTTCAAAGCATTCAAAAGTTCATAATGCATTAATGAAGATATGATTCGGTATACACACAAATAACAAATAATTTGTTTATCCAATTGAAAATGTTCCCAAAGTATAACCAAATAAACACACACACACACTCACACGATCCTGTGTAAACCAGCTGTATGAAATCACTGAGAAACAGACAGGAACGCGTCACATACACTGTGAGAAACAACAGCAGCCGTTTACAGCTCAATAAAATGCAGATATGATGCACAATCATCAGAGTTCAGATCGTTTATCTGGTAATACGTCATATCAACAGCTTCTGTGTGTGACATCACAACTGATAACAGATAAAACATCGGAGCTGCAGCTACACAGGAGAAAACTGCCACACAAGTTACAGGATGATGAACATCATCCTCACGTGATCCTTTTGGCAGCACTTCCTAAATGAAAAAGCACTGTGGATGTTCAGGGCAGGTTTGATGACATCATAAGCAGGCGCCAGGCCCCAGGGGGCTGCAGTCACATGAAGTGAAGTATGAGAGAAACCAGTATGTCCTCAACACACACACACACACAGGCACACATTCTCTTTAGTCATGTAAATCAAAGACTTCTATCACTTTTATATGAACAAAACTTTGAAATAAAAATTTTAATGTATTTATTAATTGCTTTTCTTTTTGAGGAGGTTTTGTCAGATTGATCTCACTTCTGGAGGCAAACTACAGCTCAACACACAAACACACATACAAAACACACACCGTCCAGCTGTGCAAGACATCTGAAGTAACTTCACAACATTGTTGTTATTCAGGAGTGTGATTATATCAGACTAAGCATCAGTGCAGCCACACACACACACACACACACACACACACACACACACACAGTCCGATGCTGATATGACTTACTGTGTGTGTGTGAGCTCTGAATGACACACAGACGGCTCCACCGGTTCCTCCCTTCCTCCGCTCTTCTGTGCGTTTGCGCTTGTTTCCGTCTCTCTCTGTGCTGTAATCAGGCCGCTGCTGTCCGTGTCGGTCTGTCTCTCTCTCTGCACTCGGGCCGGTTCTGCCCGGCTGAATTGGAACAGGCTTCCCAGGCGTCTGAGGAATCCGTCTGCAGGAGGTGCTGTGGAGGCGGTTTGAGGAGTCAAGCCCCCGTCCTCCGTCTGTGACGTGCTGCTTCCGTCCGGAACGTCAGACGGCTGCGACTCCTGCGAGAGAACAGAGAGTGTGAGCGTCTTCAGTAGCAGCAGAGCAGCAGCAGCGCCCTTCACTCTCTCTCTCCCCCTTTCTCTCTCATGCTCACGTCCCTCCCCCAGTACATCCCACCCTAACCCTTAACCCCTTCAGTACTGATGTGCTCCATCTGACTGACAACACTGGGTTTGACAACGTTACATAACTAAAGCATCAAAACAGAAGAAAGAAAGAAAAAAAGAAAGAAAGGATTTTCTTAGTAATTAATTCTGTCATTTGCAGCCTAAAGCAGTGGTTTTCAGTCCCGGTCCAGATTCTCTCTTATTTAACACACTTGAGTTTCATAAACAGCCTCTCTGTTGAATCCAATACTTCCCTACTATATAGTACACAAAAGTACCCGGATGACCTACTACTTCCAGTGAGATTCTTACTATCCCATGAGGCCACGGGAGAGGATTTATGAATGTCAGTGAAACAACGCAACTGATGCTGGTAGATTACATGTCAAAGACAACATAGCGGATGTAGCCATTTTTATGTAACTGACTTCTTTAAGAAAAAATTATATGACTAGCAACACAGATTGACAACAGCAGGCATGATCAGATGGTTTTTGAGTCACTATTAGTGGGCTTTTAAGCTGTCCTATATTTAGGAGATGAAAACCACTGGCCTAAACGCCTGTTCAAAACAAGGATATGGTTTACCGTATTTTTAAAAAAGGCTAAAAGTTGCTTCTAATCTGGAAGCTTAGGACCAACTCTTAAAAATTAGAGGTGTGTCACTCATCGACACGACAGCCAGTGGCACAGTTCTTCATCAAACTGTCCATACCGGCGCGATGAATACGATCCTCAACTGGATGGAACTGGAATAAATACTTTGACTATTGCAATCCCATTGGACTTATTATTATTCAGGCAGCTATCATAAAGCACTGTTCGCTGTTGGCCAGAGGAGAACTGGCCCCCCGACTAAGTCTGGTTTCTCGCAAGGTTTTTTTTCTTCTCCATTTTAACACCTGTTTGCCACCTGATGTCACCTGTTGGAGTTTGGGTTCCTTGCCGCCTTTGGCTTGCTTAGTTGGGGACACTTGACATTTGATATTCAACAGTGTTTTGATCTCCTGCATTGACACCATTGTATGAGAACTGAACTGAGCTGGATGATGACATCACTGTTCACTTCAGTGCTGATATAGATAAATTAACTAAATTAATAACTATTGATTCTTACATCGGAATGAATCAATACTGAATTTACTTAAGATGGATAATGACACCATTTTCTTTAAGAGCTGCTGTGCAGCCAAAACATTATATACCAGTTATCACTGTAAAGTTGCTTTGACACAATCTGCATTGTTAAAAGCACTGTATAAATAAAGGTGACTTGACTAATTTTTCATCTAAGAGTAATTCACAAAGCATTATAACGCTAAAAGTAGCTCCTAAACAAAGTCCTCCTGAAAACTCTTTAATCCCTCAGAGAAACTCAGAAATCATCCAATCATTCCTGCTGTTGTCAATCTGCATCACAACCGAGTAAATATATTGGAATATTATGATGACATTGACTTTTTAAAATGGTATCACCGGGAAGGTGTTTTCTTAGTTTTAGATGTAGTTAGTGCAAATTGCCTTTCTTTGTGTTATCTTTAGTGGTTCTGAATGTGGTTTAAATATATACTCTAATTAGTTTAAATGATAAGGGAAACTGAATTATTATGAACGAGCTTTAAATCTCAAGCCATCTTAATTCTGTCAAAGATCCCTGGAAGCCGATCAGAGTTAAACACGTCCAGACGGGTCCGTTCTCACTGAGAAACACAACAAACTCAGAAGAAGAACCGCCTGGACTTCTGCTGCCACTGACACAATTTAACAGAAAAGTACATGAAAAAGAACAAAAAAACCACCCATCTGGACGTTTTCAGAGCAGCCAATAAAACATGAAGAACAGGAATAAAATTATAATTGCAAACAAATGATGTGATGTGCCTTCATTTGACATTTGTAGATGAGAATATTATAATGATTAACTCTGTGACACTATGCGCGCGCGCACACACACACACACGTCCAACACAACACTAAACACACTGTAACACTTCCTCTTGAACATCCTCACACACACACACACACACACACACAGTGTCCGTCTCACCTGTGCTGCTGACGCGTTCAGGTGTTGTTCAGGTGTTTGAACTGTGGATCCATCAGCTTCTCTGATCTCACTGAGGGAAATAAACAAATCAGAGGAACATGCAAAGCATCGATGATAAACTCTCTCCTACAGCCACAAACAAACCAGATACTGCCGTCAGCTTCAACTCTTCATGGATATCAGATTCTCTCCAGAGGCGAGAGACAGACATGAAGCAGGAGAAGACTGACACACCCTGCAATTGTCATGCTATTAAATGACTCTTTTCTTCTAAATATTTTCAGTCCGTTTTGACAGGATAAAAAACCCCGAAAAAAATCATCTGCACGAAAGACACTTGAAATGCAGAAGAACAGAGAGTGTGATTGTTTCATTGTCACAGACTGGCACAGAGAAGACGAAAACATGAAACAACTCAGACACGACAGAAACATGTTCACGAGTACAAACAGGCTTCGACTTCACTCGTTTAAGAGCTAAAAATAGAAGGAAGGAAGAAAATGAGCTGCTGAGACAAACCTTTCATTCCCCTCGGTGTCCACAGATTTACTTCTGGAAAAGAATCTGGAAATGTTTTTGGCGAAATCCTCGTGCCAGGACATCTGCCTCTTGACATCGGACATCATGTGGACACAAACTAAACATCTAAGAAGACTTGAGAGTCAAATAAACCGAGCGATCTGATTCTTATCTCCATTTGACCGTGTTGTAACAGATCAGACTGAAGCCCGAAGAGAGTTTGAGGAAGTTTGTTAGGGAGGAGTCAAAGTCAATGATCAACTCATGGAAGAATAGAAGAATATTTCTGATATAACAAACGATATCTACAGCTACAGTGTTAGCAAAACCACGTCTCGTGGAAATAAACCAGCTGTAGTGAATCGGCAGATGTTGACTGGCGAATAAACTTGATGAACAGTTATTTGTGATAACAAAAGAGCGACTAAAGCGGTTTAATTGTGTCAGTAATAAAAGCGTGTGATGTTTTTAGCGCAGAGATAAATAAACATTAAAAATCAACAACATACAGTCATTTCCCTGGTTCGTTTACTTTAACAGCTCAAAGAACTTTATCGTGTATAAGCATGCATGGATAGAAATATAACCAGCCTTGACTTTACCATGAATTCTATTTAACTGTTCAACTTTACACAACTGTGCTGAAGTTACTACACTCCTCCTGCATTCAGAGGAAATGTGGACAATAACGGGACATTACAAGCACTCCCTCTGATCGTGTGAGGCTGATCGATGAATTTACTGATAGACGGTCGATGTTTCATGGGATGTTCGTATCGTTGGGTTGTTTATCATTTCTACTCCAGTGGCGCCATCGTGTGTTCAGTGATTGAAACGCGTTTGCGTTTCTGTATTGAAGAGAGACAGAGAAACTTTAGTCAATTTAATTCAATTAAAATAAATAATATTAATAAAATTGGGATAATCTGTCATAATTTACTCCCTGTTATGGCTTCAAACCCAAAAGAAGAACCAAACAGTTTTGCAGACTTTCATTGTATGGACAAAATAAAAACCACTGAGACATTTCTCAAAATATCTTCCCAAACATGTTTGGGACAAAATGAGGACAAGTAAATGATGACAGAACGATCTTTTTTTTTTTTTTGGACAAACTATCCATTCTGTTAGCATCAGTGAAATTCAGAAAACAGCTTTGATTCATGATTCATAATGATATGAAAGAGCTCTAAATGTATATTTTATATTCACAAGATATTTCAATGAATACAAATGAAAAGCAAACTAAATCAGTTGTACAGGCACAGGTGAGCACAGAATATCAGTGAATCGGTGAGGTTTGAGTCTGAGCAGCGCTGTCTCAGATTCCTCTGAACACACACAGATCCAGGGAGAATAATAGCTGTAATTTTTAACAGGCAGCTCTCTGAAATAAAACATACGTGTCGCTCTTTCATGGAAAAGCTCATGTCGGCTCAGAATGAGACTGAACATAATTGGAGCCACATTTATTAAAAGAGCTGAAAATGAGGCTGACAGTTCTAGCAGAGGAAACAGATCCCATGTAATTTAATTATCTGGTTATTTTCAACAAAACCCATTTCATTGAGAGGTGTTTTCATTTTTCTCACAGAGAGCAGCAGCCCTGGTGAGTTTCCCTGATGTTACGAGGAAGACGGAAGCCAAATAAAGGAGTGTTTCTGCAGTCATTTTGACTGGATGTTTTAATGGAAAGCTTCAGGCAAATGGCGCACTGTTTGCCTAGTTCAGTAAATGTGCACTAAAACCAGCAAAACATTACGTTTGAAACGGATTCTTCAGGACAAAAAAAAGAAATGGAGTACAGAAAACCTGAAATCTAAAAGAAAGTGTTCAATATCCCTGTTAAAGCGTGTCCCGTCATGAAACAGAGGCGCGTCCTGATGCACTTGGACATTTGGAAGGCCAGAGGAGACTGACTGCGGTACGGTGAGCATTTATAAGGAAAGCTGGATGAACATTTCGGCTTTGGCATCTGTTGTACAACACGCAAAGCCGGAAGCCATATGTCTGCCATCAGTAAGAAAAAACACAGTCCAGGGGCCACCAAACTGAGTAAGAGTTATTAGTCCCCCGGGGCCACAGGATAAAAGACCCTGTGATATTATAAATGCAGAGCTACATTTTCCAGAGCAAACCTTCATTCTTCAGCGCAGCGATGCTTCGGTCTGGGTTTCATCAGAGTTCTGGTACATCATTCCGCTGACAATGAAAGATTGGTTTTGCTTGTGTCATCAGCACTTAATGAAAACAGTCTGTAATTCCAGATTTGGCACTATTTTGAATACACTTTATGAAAACTTTATGAAGAGGGTTTGGAGTCAGTGGAAACGCGTCTGGTCGTGGCGGGTTAAGTCCGGCTAATTGTGGAGCTTTACAGGGTCAAACTGCATTAGGCTTGTAGAATAAATGTTTTCCACATGCTTATGAGAGACTGAATATTCAAGAGTCAGATTCACAGCAGCTCAATGGTTTCATGGTGAATGATATAGTTTGGGTTTATTTGGTTGTTGTGGAACACATTGGTCAAAGAAAGAACAGGGTTTGGATGTTACTTATCTGAACTCTAAATCCAAACACACACACACACACACACACACACACGCACACACTCTCTCTTTCACACACACACACACACACACACACACACACTCTCACACTCTCTCACACACACACTCTCTCTCTCTCTCTCTCTCACTCACACACACACTCTCTCTCTCACTCACACACACACACACACACACACACACACACTCTCTGTCACTCACACACACACACACACACACACACACACACTCTCTCTCTCTCACTCACACACACACACACACTCTCTCTCACTCTCACACACACACACACACACACTCTGATTCAAGCAGCCTGCAGGCGATCTTCACGTCCCGCAGGTGCAGCGACTGACAGGCCTCTACAGCGTCGATTTTCTCTTAATAAATGACTCGACTAATGACAGTGAACAGAGGAAAACTCTCTCCAGAGAGACTGCTAACCACTTCATCTAACAGCACAACACGAGCCGTTTAAACATTTTAGTCTGTTTATAAGGATGATTGTGTGTCTAATAGGTCAATGATTAAGTGATTTACAGCAGCCGTTTCTCAGGCTGCCAAAACCATTACAAACCTCTACAAGATCTACAAATCTCACTGTAAACACTCTAAAATACAGATCAGTCATAATTGCTATTAATATTTCAAACATGAACTGAAGTAAATTGTTGTTTTTAACTGTGAAACACTAGAGGGCAGAATTGTGCAGAAAAAGTTGAGCAAAGTGAATCTTTACTGCCTTATGATTGTTTAAGAATCTCAAGTGAAACATAAATGCACATATAGCAGCTCCATATAACATCTGTTCATTTCATACGAATACATATTTTGAACTTTCAGCAAAAAATTATTTTAAATGATACCTGTATCATGAATAAGTGAGTGAGAAATATTAAACAAAATATTTAAAGATGAATTGGTTTGCTTTTATCGTCTATCACATCTAATATAGTACAGCAAATGTCCTGATGTCATTTTAATGAGTGTTTCCAGTGTCAGTTTTAGACAAACTGCAAATTATTCAGATCGTTATTTCTTCAATATTGTCAACACGAAACACACTGTACATGTTCTCTTTAGCTGAAAGCATTTTCTATTTAGTTTCAAAACAATCAGAGATACTTTATTACAAATGTGACTATAAATACATTCATGCTCATCTTTGCCAAAATAGTAAACTCACTCACTTCAGATTTCCTTCAAAATTGTGATTTATCCTTGATCTTCTTCTTTTTGCATGCAGGGATCATGAGGGCGATCTAACTCTCTCTCTCACACACACACACACACACACACACACACACACACACACACACACACACACAGACACACACACACACACACAGTTTTGTTTTTGTGAATTGTGGGGACATTCAATAGACGTAATGGTTTTTATGCTGTACAAACTGTATTTTCTATCGCCCTACACTACCCCTAACTCTACCCATCACAAGGAATTGTCTACATTTTTACTTTCTCAAAAAAAAACTCATTCTGTGATTTATAAGCCTTTTGAAAAATGGAGACATGGAGTAATGTTCTCATAAGTCACCCTCTCCTTGTAATACCTATGTCATACCCATGTCATTATACAAATTTGTGTCCTGATATGTCACAAAAACGCACACACTCACACACACACACACACACACACACACACACACACACACACACACACACACACACACACACACACACTCGCTCTATTCACAACTAACACACATGACAACGTGACATTAACAAATGCCAAATGCAGACGAACATTTATAGCATGAATGAATGTCTTTCAGAACTTCTCAGATACATGTATCTCTTTTTAGGTAAAAGATAAAATAAAAAATATATTGCATATAGATGAAAGCAGCAAAAAAGAACATGTTCTGTTTGAAGCTCTGGACACAAATATATTAAACAGGTTTGAATAAAGTCTGAGCAGCACTGATGATTGTAGAATAAAAGTGTCTGTGGAGGAAGAGAGGAAATGAAAGCAGATTTCCATCTGGTTTTATGATCATAGATGTCAAAGTCAGGAGGTTTTTTGTGTGTGTGTGTTTTCAGGCTAATGGAAGTCATACTTTATCACTTCATTTTGGTCTAAACTTGCAACAACACCTGTCCACAGACTCCTTTTTAAGTAGGCTAATATATGAATAAAATACATTTAGTTTGTGACCAGTGTTGCGGGATATGTGGATCTCTATGAAATCATGTATGACAGATTTGTTTTCACTCAATAAAAATAGCAATAATTGTTTTATTTTACATATGTCCAACAACACAAATTATGTAAAGATTATCTAAAGATCTTTAGAGATCGCAAATACAAAACCAATGCAGAGTCTGTGAAACTGAACATGATTTTATCTCGAACACCCGCAGAGCAACAGCGAATAAAGCACTAATAGGTATTAAATACACTCCTCTGCTCATTAATCATCAGAGCCCGACATCTCGTATATTTTCTCTCTTTGCTCTGGGAAGCTCTGAGACTCCAGCAGTCATGAACAGTTTCATCTCTGGCACTTCTGTCAATCAGTTCAGGCTGTTCCTGCAAACACATTCAGAAAGTGCTTTTTCCGTGTTAAAGATGTTTTCATGCATGTCAGTTTTGATAAAGGCTGTTTATTAGAAATGTATATTGCAGCTTGTATAGAGAGAATGTTGATTAGTGCAACATGCGAACAAGCTTATATTTAAACCCATCTGAGTGCTTGACCTGAAGAACACCTTCCTTCTCTTTGGTCACTGATTCCCTGTTGTCTGTGTGGAGTTTGACCCTAACCCTGCAGGACAGAGAAAGACTGTGATCACTCAAGTCTGGATTTGTGCTGGAGACTCTGGAGAGCTGAAACTGAGCAGAAGAGTCCGAGCGAGCGGAACACCTGCAGTGAGAGACTTCTGCTAACAGAGGTTAATAAGAGTCGCTCCACCTCACATTCTCTCTCTCTCCTGAACCCAATCCTCACAGCCAACCAGAGCTATCAGATTCTACACATTGATCTGAATGAGGACAACGAGATTTGCGGCTTTATAGTGTGTCTGTGGATTCCTACATGCTATCGAGACAGGCTGGTTTTGGAAAGCAGAGGTCTCCTCCTGCATTTTCCATCCAGAGCTGCCGAAGTTCATCCATCAGCTGTGACAGGCCGAGAGAAAGCGATAGCCTTATATCACAGCCAACCCTCCAACACAAATAAATGTGCTGATTGTGCTCGCGGCCCAAACACACTCGCTCCATTTATACACTCGCGCGCGCTGCTGTCCGCGGGAAATATTCTGCACGCTTTCAAATAAGAATAAAATGCGCAAACTGCACCAAATGCGTTCCAGCCAAATCACACGAGCAAACCCATTAATGAGACACAATATCTGAACAAACGTGCTGGTAAAAAATGAATATTTAGAACAAATACATCAGTGTCTGATTTAATGTAATCTGCTCATGATAACTCACTGCGGGATTATTTCAAATATCCGTCATATTTTTCACCACACAAACACGCAAAGATTTATTATGAGTCTATTCTGAGCTCTAAACAAATGTGCACAAACTACTTTCTACACGATTGTACATGATGCACAATTTATTTTGTTACAGTTTTACAAGATCCCACTGATCCCCAGAATGTTTATGGTTTGCCCGAGTAACCTAAAGCTAAACTTGCATATATTATCAACAGGCCTATATAACTCTTCATCAGGTATATTCTTCAAGGTGGAATATTTGAACATATTTAAGTTCACGGTTTTCGCGTGACAGTGAAAAGAGACTCGAATGCATAATTCGGCTTAAACAATCCAAATACCGATACGGTTTAAATCGCGCGCTTATGTTCTACATTAACGGCTGTTTCTATCGCTGCACATTAACCGCTTGCCGTTCAGAAACTCGGTTCTCCACGGAATGTGTCGGGTCCAAACGAGCCAACGCTCGATTATTACACTATTAAATGTCAATAAATATTAATATAGAAATAAATAAAATAAATAAAACTGATTTGGTAAGACAGCCAATAATTCAATAATAAATGTTGCTTTTTTCTTTAGACATCATCCTCACACACAAGAGACTGTGACGTAACGAGAGTCATTCCGTCTCCATGAACCTCCCCCTCTCTCTCTCTCTCTCTCTCTCTCTCTCTCTCTCTCTCATATGAGATCAAAGCACAGGAATAATCGAAAGGCTGAACAGTATCTGAGGAGTCCTGAGAGGAATATTCAGGCGTCGAGAGGAATTTAAAAAAAAGGAAAGAAAATGAAACATTTTAAAATGGAAATAAACACGAACTCGTGAAATGGAGGACTGGAGTAGCCTACATCGACACATTGAACAGATGTTCGTAAACTCATCTTTACTATTTTTATATGCTATTTTGTATGCTCATCGTCAATGATTTATTAGAAGTTAGTATTACTGAATCTCTGTAATCTGTCATTTTTAAATCTTTCAAATCAAAACGTCAAAGCGCGTCGAAGCCAAAAGTGACTGTGGCGGTGAATGTGATTCCCAATGAAATGGAGTTCAACTGCTTTCCTAAAGTATATAAGAAGTTATCAGAATCAAAATCTAATGCGACATGACTGGCTGATTTATTGAAGGACTCTTCTGGAAAGACCTTCAGTGTGTGAAGAGTTTCGTCAGTGTTAGAGGTGATTTCCATTCGCCCCATCGTTTCATTTTATGATTTAATTCACAAAGAGCAGGACTATCAGGAAGGTTCAGAGGCCCTTTAGTAGCCTGTCTTTCACTGCAACACAAACAGAAAAGACGCAGGAAAAAAACATTAATGAACCGTGAAACATGTTGTAGCGAGTGACCATTATTATAGTGTCTCTTTCTGTGAAAGACTAGCGAACGACTGAAGCGCTTTAAAGCACGTCCATCTTCTCCATGTGTCAGAAATGAAGGAAAAGTCCAAGAATGCTGCGAAGACACGAAGAGAAAAAGAAAATGGAGAATTTTATGAACTGGCCAAACTGTTGCCGCTGCCCTCGGCCATCACATCTCAGCTGGACAAAGCGTCAATCATCAGACTGACCACAAGTTACCTGAAAATGAGAGCCGTGTTTCCAGACGGTAAGTTACAGCTCGATTGGAGACGGATTTCCAGCATTGCCTGATGGGATTTGCCTTTGATTTGCTGTTCATAGAATCATCTCACAATGCCTTTTAATTTTGTTATCTTGTTTTTATTTGTGATGTTTCACTAAATTCATTTAAAAATGAACATTTTCAATGGCGGACTATTTTAATTTCATTAAATTAATCTTAAAGCATTTGAAAATAATAATAATAATAATAATAATAATAATAATAATAATAAATGGCTGTTTATTTACTCGTTAAGTCAACTAGTCTAACCACTCCAAATCCAAAAGTCTAAAAATAAAATGATTATAAATAGCCTAATAATAACGATAATAGGCCTAATAATAATAATAATAATAATAGATTTCTGAGTTCGTTTTGATCAGATGTGCTTTGCGTGATGAAATGAATCCGATTACGATTAAGGTTGGCAGCCCTTGAAAATTTGTTTCTAAAAGAAAATTATTACCTGTTTTTTTTTTTTCTTGTGTTTGTAATTAGCATACATTTTTATCAACTCATAAAATCAACTAAACCATCACAGATTCAGTCATTTTCTCTTTCCGTCGCTGTTAAAGACATTCGCTTGAAATCTTCTGCTGATGATCAAAAGCTAACTTTATAATGAATCATAACAGATCTCAAATTGTATTCGGGATAAATATTTCACAAATGGAAGAAAATAAAGACTCCATATCGCATTAGTCCTTCAGTTTAGAAATCATTCTTCTGTAAATTAATTAAAATTAACATTTTGTTCCCATTAATTAATTTCTTTTAATTTCCGTTTTCGGCTACATGGAGGCAGTAATTTCAAATTAGTAATATTAAATTATGCTATAGTATAATGTGTTGTTGAAATTCTGTAATTGACCTTTTAGCAGTAGCCTATCTATCTACAATATGTATATTTAACTTAAAATTGCTTCGTTGAAATTTATAATAATAAAGAAAGTTATTATAATAAACGTATAATATAATATAATGTAATATAATATAATATAAAAAACACATTAAGGCTTCAGGGAAATAATATTTTACGTTACACAAATCCACAAAAAAAACTTTTTTTTTTTTAGATTGTCCACGTGAAGTTGAAAAGTAAATTTGTTTAATCAGCATATGTGATAATAAAGATTGATTACCTCCCGTTAAACTGCAGTTTAAATCAGTTTACAATTCTAAGGCAGTCCACTTTTGCTAATTTTGCTAACACTTTTGTCTAATTTTTCTAAATGAATTCTTCACATCCCAAACTATATATCATTGTTAAAACACCAGCTTCTCGGAAGAATATGAGAAATGGGAATGATGCCGTTCATTCGTGCGCTAATGAAAGTTTTGAAGGTTCTTCCGTCAGTATTTGAATCTGTTTCTGTGTTTGTTGTGAGGTCTCGGAGAGGCCTGGGGTCAGTCATCACGGGTCAGTCCTCTGGACCTCATGGCCAAAGATCTGGGATCTCACCTGCTGCAGGTGCGAGGCTTTTAAAACAACGTTATATTTGATGCTAATGTCTTGAAACGCGTCTGATGATTATGCAAATGAATCATATGATATCATGTGTTTTTCAGACATTGGACGGGTTTGTGTTTGTCGTCGCGTCTGACGGGAAAATCATGTACATCTCGGAAACAGCTTCAGTACATCTGGGTTTGTCACAGGTGAGAGTTTAAGATGAAATCAGGGTCAGTCCGAGGCCACAGTCATATCACTTCAACACACACATAACTGAGACCACATGAACTTCCAGAAGAATGTCATTGGGGAATGTGAAGTGAATCTATTCACAGACTGTTTGCTCAGTATCGCTATTTCTTATATTGTGCCTCTATTGAGAAATTCAGACAATGAGAAAATCTGAAGAAAGTCTGAAGAAAAACACTGAGGTTGAGCTTGTTTAACATGTCTAGATTTTACTTTTGGGCATGTAAAGACAGCTTTCTGTGTCACACCATTGGATCAACCAAACACACACACACACACACATACATTCAAAAGTTATAAAACACAAAAGAAGATATTTTGCAGAACGTTTGGAACCAAACAGCACTTGTGTCCATTGACTTCCACTGTATGGACATAAAACAAAACACAGACATTTCTCAACATTTTTGGAGCGACATGAGGGGGAGTAAATGAAGGCTTTGTGGGTTAATTGTGCCTTTAAGAAATCCGTCTGTGCTGATTTGGTACTTTAGTATTTCTAGCACAGCTGAACTGGTGGCACAGATTCATAAAGTTAGAAAATGCACTTTACACACATTAAAAAAATGGCCAAACACAATTCTCTAGAAACTCATTAGTGTGTTTGTGTGCTGAGAGACCACGGCTCTTCCATGCACTTCTGTCCTAACAGAATAAAACAACCAATCTAACCAACATGAGCAGGACATCAGAGTCTCTCTGAGAAACAGAAGCTTCACTGAAGAGAAGAATATTGACACTGGAAATAACGCCTGCAGAACCTTCAGTGGACCCTTTTGACGTGTGGAAGTAAACTGACGGGTAAATGTCTGTGGAGGAACATGGAAGACCATGAAAAAACATTATTTGTGCTGCAACAGCTCCTGCTTTTCAAAATGAGAATAGAGACAAAGACGTCAAAGATATTACAGTCTCTTCTTCAGCAGCTGTAATAGAAACTACTCCACAACACTGTTTACTGACTGACCAATGCAGTCGCACATCAAGACAAAAAAAGAAGGAGAAGAAAAAGAAAAAAAAAATTAATAGAAATTAAAAATGCGCTTCTTGGAGTTAATTTTAATTTAGTTAAGGAGCATTAAAATAAGAATTTTGGCAAGATGTTGGCAATGACCTTGATGGATTATGTGGAGATCCAGACTCGTGTCACGGGTGAGTTAAAGGAAAAACGCTTTTTATTGCCTAGTCAAAACAGCAGCGGCCGCAAGAGACGAGCCCCAATCGCACGGGACGACGCAAATGAAGCTGTTAATGTGGGAACACCTGTGTATACTGACTACTGAGCATTCAAATGGGCTGGTTACTGGTGGACGACGAGAAGAATGTGAGCGAGAACGGCTTACAGACCGAGACTGAGACTCCATTGGCAAAACGCTGAAACGCAACCGGCGTCGACAGGGAATCCATTATGTTCGCACTCGGACTCTGACAGGACGGTATTGTGTGTTGGTGTGCAGCAGGACTCCAGATCTGATCTGAAACACACAAACGCAGTATGTTTAGTAAAGTGCACATTCCTGCGCGCTCCTGCGCCTCAGCGCGCCGCCGCACTACAAAGATCAGATTAGCGTCTCCGCCGCAGCTGCCGAGAAAGTAATTTGTCGCTGAAGTGCTGTGAAGTGACCTTCCCTGTGTCTGATGTGCCCTGCTAATTTACACACAAAAATGGATCAAAGTCCTGCACAGAATCCGCTTTTGTTTTCACATGCAAATCGTGTTTTTATACATGAACTTTTTGCAGCGGGAATCAGACTGTCTCTTTGAGATGGACGCAGATCAATTTCAGACAAACAGGAGCTTAGCTTCAGCCCGACACACACACACACACACACACACACACCCTTAAACGGGTGAATACACACCCTGTTCACAATAGGCATTTTTGTGAGTTGATGTAATCTTCTTAAATGACACGGATTCTCAGTCATCTTAATCTCGGCTGGGTTTTTCACTTTTCAGAGTGATTTCAGACCACCTGACAGATATCGGGAGAACATAAAATGACTGTGAATGATGATTTACCATGTGTTGTAGGTGGAACTGACTGGTAACAGCATCTTTGAGTACATCCACCCGTCAGACCACGATGAGATGAGCGCAGTGCTGAGCGCGCACCCACCGCTGCACCCGCACTTCCTGCAGGGTACGAGCGCACACACACACGCGCATGAAATGAAACGAAATGAAATGCTTTATATTTATCACAAGGCTCTTCTGGTCCGTGTGTTCCAGAGTTTGAGCTCGAGCGCTCGTTCTTCCTGCGGATGAAGTGTGTGTTGGCGAAGCGGAACGCGGGACTCACGTGCGGCGGCTATAAGGTGAGCTTGTCTCTCTTCAGCTGAGACACCCGAACATGTTTTTATTTGGAACAAATCAGATGATGGCCGGTAAAATGATATTCTGATGGTTACTTTCCTGCGGGGCGTTTTTTTTTCTGCGAGCGCGTCTCAAACCTGAGTTTTGCATTGCAAATGTCATTACGAAAAAAGCAAGGCAAACATTTGTCAAGAGCTTGAGTTCACATCTAGAGCCACTTTGAAGCCAGATTCATTTGCCATTTACTTTTGTTTAGCAGCGTTTGTTCGAGATTCTGCTGCATGAACTGATGATCATAATCTGATCTGATCTGATCCACTGCAGCAGAAACTCGTTTGACGCGAAGCGCTGAATCGATGACAGCTCGCGTCGATGACGCCACATTTTCCAGTGTCTCCACCCGTTTCCCCTCGCATGTGCACGACTTCGAGCTGGATAATCTTTCATGCATCAAGCTTTGGAGATTTGTTTAAAATTTACATTGGCAATAAACAAGTGGTTTATGTTAAGTAAAGAATAAATCACGCGCTGGATTCAGAGGTTCGCAGGTCAGCAGGACGTAGACATAAATTAATCGTGTGAATATGTGAGTGTTTGTGTGAGAGAGAGTGTGTGTGTGTGTGTGTGTGTGTGTGTGTGTGTGGACCTCATTCCACAGACATGAGCTCTGACAGGCCGCGCGCTCATCAGTCTCACACACGCGCTCTCGGTTGAGCTGCTCCAGATGACGAGAGGCGAATCTGCTCCAGCTTCCACACATTAAACACTGAACCAATCTGATCCCTGCAGGTGATTCACTGCAGCGGGTACCTGAAGATCCGTCAGTTCGTGATGGACGTGTCTCTGTACGAGTCGTGCTATCAGATCGTCGGGCTGGTGGCGGTCGGTCAGTCGCTTCCGCCCAGCGGCGTCACGGAGATCAAACTCCACAGCAACATGTTCATGTTCCGCGCGAGCCTTGATCTCAAACTCATCTTCCTGGACAGCAGGTGAGGTTCAGCCGAAACACGTGACCTCATGTGAACACTACTCTTGCTGTTTCAGCACGGAATACTGTATCTCTCACTGCAGTGCTCTTTCATTTCCACAGCTGACATGGTCCATTCAAGTCATGTCGTAAAGATCGTATTTACCAGTTGAACACTGCACAACATGATTGTCTTGTTTTCCAGCACAAATATCTAAACATTCTTAAATCAAGATACATTTACTGGAGAAGCAAAATTCCTGAAGATATTAAGTATTTTTTAGTGAAAAATTTGTGCTTAAAAATATCTACCAATGGGGTCCGATAAATAATCTTGTTTCCCCTTCAAATTAAGATTTTTTTTTTTTTTGGTAGATATCTGTTCTTGTTTTAAGCACATCATTTAATTTCGACAAATTTCTCAGAAAACAATACTTCATATCTTCAGTCTTTTTGTATCTCCAGTAAATGTATCTTGATTTAAGAATGTTTAGATATTTGTGCTGGAAAACAAGACAGAAACTCTGAGGAAGAACATTAGTTTTGCAGTGAACACACATGAACATCAGTGAGATACAGCTTCTGTATTGATGGTAAATTTGTTGAAATGAATAAAATTATTATTTTTTCCATTTACAATAAAACAACCTAAGTTGCATGTAAGTTGCATAGTGCAATATAATATATAACGATACAGTTATATCTTCATGAAATGAATAAAAACATTAAACAAAAATGTGCATTCTTTATTCATCATTTTATTTCATTCAAAAACAGTTAAAAATCTTGCTGAATTTTTTGTAGAAATGGTACATCGCCATCTTGCTCCGATCAAAGTGACTTGACCATGTAATTATGACTTTCCAACTTGTAAATATGAACTTGAATGCACCAATAATTCTTACAGACTCGAACTGACCAGAAGAAATATCAGCTGTGATTTTTAATCATTTTAAGTTATTGATAGAAACAAAAAACAGCACAGGAAACACATTCAGGCGTCACAAGGAGCCTCTTTCATGAACAAACAATCTTATGAAACATGTGTGTCTCACTGTGTTTGTGTGTCAGGGTGGCCGAGTTAACCGGTTATGAGCCGCAGGATTTGATTGAGAAGACTCTCTACCATCACGTCCACGGCTGCGACATCTTCCACCTGCAATTCGCACATCATTTACGTGAGTCGCTGCATGCGTTCCACTTCACACACACTTTCATTAGATACTCTGTAGATCATCTACACCGACTCGAGTCGACACCAACAGCATGAATGTGTTCATTCTACTAACACGACTGAACAGTGTTTGCATGGAAACGCTGACAGTGAATCAACTGGTGAAGTGCTCTGTGTGTCTCAGTGCTGGTGAAGGGTCAGGTGACCACCAAATACTACCGTATGCTGTCCAAACACGGCGGCTGGGTTTGGGTGCAGAGCTGCGCCACCATCGTTCACAACAGCCGCTCGTCTCGGCCGCACTGCATCGTCAGCGTCAACTACGTCCTGACGTGAGTGACCTTTCACCTCCCTAACAGCATGTGGTGTTTAGACAGAAACTGCACTCTGATGCCGTGTCTCTCCGCAGGGACGTGGAATATAAAGAGATGCAGTTCTCTCAGGACCAGAGCAGATCCAGACCGTCGCTCTCCTATAAGAACTGTCTCGCAGCTCCTCAGGACTCACGCAAACAGCTGAAAGCCAAAGCAGCCAAAATCAAAAGCAAACCCAAAGCATCTCCATATTCACAGGTAAAAGCGCTGACAGACTCACCTGGGAACGCCCCGACGCGTGCAGCTTCTGATGTGTACGTGACGTCAAGTGCTTCTGGTTTCCAGACCTTGCTGCAAGCTGATAAACTGGAGTCTCCATCCTGGAAGTCGGGCCTGTCATCCTGCCGGGAGCAGAGCCCCGTCTTACTGACGCACGTCCAGGATCCGTCTCACACGCTGCCTCCGTCCTACACATACACACACACGCAGACCTCCAGCGACTGCCGGAAAGCACAGGCGACCCCGAGCCCCTCCAGACGGCACGTCCTCTCCTCGCTGCAGTCGCCCTGGAGCTGCGCAAATAAACCTGCGGCGCACCTGCAAACTCCTGCAGCCTGCAGCGCATACTCAGGTATCAACACACACACACACACACACACACATCACAGAGTTTAGATCAGACAGACGCCTCAGACAGGGTGAGGACAGACGGACAGATAGCACTGCTGTACTGCTTAACTTGAACTCTTTCCCCGCCATTGATGGAATTTTCAGGCTTTTCATGTTTTCACTGTTATACAGTAGGGGGCACTGTTACGCATCTTCTGAAAGAGTAGAGAATCTCCGGATCAAAACACAGGCAAAGATGCAGAAACAAGCGATAGAGGCATTGCTGACGCACATTGTAGTTTTTGACAAAAAAAGCTTTTTGTTCAAAATGTTTTTTTTAATGAAACTTTCCCACATTCAAGTGTTGATAAAAAAAGAATGCATGAAGCTAGAATAATGGGGGGTTTTTTGTTTAAAAGCAGAGGCTCTACTGAAGACAATAGTGTCATTATTCAGATCAATTCAGTTCAAGTTTTGTTCTCATCTGATAGTGTCAGTGCAGTCAGATCAATATCACTGGATATTAAATCTTTCCCTGTTGAAAAGAAAGTTGTCAGCCACCGGCAGCATTTTTGATCATTTTCACAAATGTTTTATTGCTCAAGATATTTTGTTATATGAATATCTGATCAGTCAATATATCAAAACAAAGAACAGAGACTCTGCTTTTAAACAACAAAAAGCCATTTTATTTTAGCATCATGCATTCTTTTTTTATTAACACATGAATATGGGGAAGTTTCATAAAAAGAGCAACATTTTGAACAAAAAGCTTTTTGTCAAAGACTACAATGTGCGTCAGCTAAACTACTATATAATATAATATCTAAACATTAAATCAGTTACATCTGTGATTTAATAACGAATTTCATTGTGAATCAATTTGAATCATTCTAAGGTTGCAAATGCAATCAATTCACAAAGATACACAGAGAACGACCTGCACATCTAACCAACTCTGTGTCCATCAGGTTCGGCGGCCGACGGTGCGTTCGCAGCCCAGCTGCTGCACGGGGGCTACAGACCCGGCGCAGCGTTTAAAGAGGAACCTGGTCAGAACCAGGGCGGCACCGACGGCTGCAGAGGGCGAGAGGACGAGCGGGCCGGACCGCCGCTGGCCAGACGGCATCATGCGCTCCAGGGCTTCGGCCAGCGCAGGCTGTGCGTGATGGACCCGCCGTACGAGGACAGAAACGGTGCAGCCAGGCTCTCGAATCAGAATGACATGGAGGAGAAGAGGGTGCTGCTGGGAACGGGCCTCCCGGCGCAGAGTCCGTACGTCTCTCTGAACCTCCACCATGTCCTGGCCAAACATGGCTCTTTCCCATCAGGACCCTACGCTCTGAGCCATTTAACGGACGCTTACCGGGGCGAGGAGGTGAACCCATACCTGTACCGGACCCAAAGCCCTGCGCCTGACGGACACCGCGTTCCTCATTACATCGGCACATCTGTCATCATCAGCAACGAAAGGTGACACGCTCAGGATTGCCGTCAAATTACCGTGACTGAGGGACCCGTAGCCGGTCCCGGCCTCCTCTACTGTTTTATGCAAAGATTTTCTGTTCACACATAAAGCAACGTCAGGTACAGAATATATTTTTACCCAACGTGCAGCCAGTTCAGCGGGATACTACAGCCATTATGTCCGGAATACCAAGGAAGGAGAAGCTTCAATACGTATCGGTCATTCAGGGTCTCCAGATGAGCCTCATATTTGCTGCACGATACTGTTCACTAAACTCAGAGATATGCAAGTGTGTCCAGACTGACAATGATCCACATATTGTATTTGAAACATGCTTTTGTGCCATTATTTACCAAGTGAAAACATTTAATCTAATTTAACCATTTAAAAGCAAATGTTTCAGCAGGATTGCTGTAACTACAGACAAATTTCAGAACTTAAAAGGTGAAGTGTGTGAATTCTACACCACCAAACTGAATTACAACCCTATTATCTGTCATTGGTTCGTTAGACAGATAGTCCCGCCCCAGACTCACGTGATTGGTTGAGTCAGAAGTAGCGTCAAACAGATCCATGTTCTGAAAGCGTCAGAGTTTCACTCTTCAGGACGTTAAACTACCGATGACTAACACAACATCTCACACTTCAGCTTTAAAACATTGCCTTTCATACTGAGCTGGAATGATATGATTTCTATGGACATCTGAAGAAAAACAATTTATTGGCTCCAGTTTTCTGTTGCTGAACAACCAATCCTGCAGGTTTTCAACCGGTCCTTCAATTGTGTCTGACGTCCTGATATTTAGCTGCTATAAAGTGATGGGCATATTTATTGGCGTCGACCACATTGCAGCTTGATTATTTATGGTTCAAACCAAGAGTCTGACAGATGATACTAAAATGACTGGAGCTAGTTTGCTTAGACTCAATAAACATGAGGTGACACATGTGAGCGTGTTGTGGTCTCTCAAAAACAAAATGTCGAACAAAAGCAGTGATTCTCAAAAAGGCAGAAGACTTCGTTATTAATTTTATTATTATTGGTGCCGAAACTTTCATCTCCGATTCCATTTGAGAAAAGCTCGCCGGTCTCATAAAACGTTTGATGAAGTGCTTCGAGATCTAATACTCCTCACGATGAAGGGCCGGGAGAGGGTTAATACTGGCTCTGTTTGTTTGTTGATGAAGACTGCGATTTTTTTATGATTTTGAAGAAGAGCCAACAGGCTCCGTGTCCGTCTCTGGGGAGAGAAGATTGGAATCTGGTATTATGCAGCCAGTATTAGAGATGATAGATGTGTGTTGACCTTCAGAGACCCTCCAGCTGAAATTGTTTAACAGGATATTGTGGATCTGAGGAGAGCTATTTGCTTAATGATTTCTAAAGGCTGAGCAGTTTAGAAAGGCTTTTATAGATAGATGTGTCCACTCGAGCACCGGACCACCTGAAGAATCATATCAACGATCGAGTAACACCGATCACGGTGAATGTGAGAAAGTGGCAGCCGATTAATGTGTTTGTAATGAGGTGAAAGATCTCAGACCGTTTAGCGAAGCTCGAGGCATATTTTCACCTCATCAAGACGAGAGACGAACCTGAAGCACGAGGTGAAGATGACAGATGAGCTGCTAGTTATCGAGGGCGGATGAACGTGACACTGCCAGGAAACAAACACACACACACACACACACACTCTAACATTCACTCACACTCACACAAACACACACGCGCACTCACATGCATTCAGGCGCACACACACGTATACGCTCTCTCTCTCTCTCTCTCACACTCACACACACACTCATTCACACTCACAAACACACACACTCATGCACTCACACACGCACGCTCTCTCTCTTTAACACTCACTCACTCACTCACACACACACACACACACACACACACACACACACACACACACACACACACACATCTTCACTGATGGAACAAACACATCAGTCACAATCATTTTATTTAATTTTATACAATTCAGGAATGTCTTCTTTAAAAGGGATCATCTGTATCATTTTACAAACTATGGATCATTACAAAATACTGAGTGATATTGACAGATTTAATTGATGACCTGATATGAACATACAAATCACCTCAATCTACAGAGAAATAATTAAAAGTATTAACAGGTGTCAGTCAGATGTGACAGAATGAGGCTGGTGTCGTTAACAGGCAGTAATCCACTACAGATCAATAACGACCTAAACTTAATCAGAGCAATCAGCCTTTACTGTGACGCAGTGATTAAACCGTCTCGTCTGTCTGAGATCTGAGTCTCTTACAGCAGGGAAACTTCTTTAACCTTGTCATTTTTCTGCTTAACTAATTCAAATCAATGTCTGTATTTTTTGAGATGTAGGAGCGTAATTTGATTTGAGTTTATGTTCTCTGTAATCTGTTACTTTCAAACTCTGAAACTTAAAATATTGCTCATATTAAAGGCCATATACAGAAGGAAGGGTGTTGTCCGTCCGTCACACTGAATGTGATCAGGTCAAGATCTGTTTACCGAATAAATGTGAACGATTCATTGGTGCACGTTATTCTGAAGAAAACATCACCGCAGCGCACAAACATCATCTCGAAATGACCCAGAAAGAGAAAAAGACGTTTCTGCTAAATGAAATCGTATTAAACGATGGCTAAGCAAAACAACTTCAGCTGCTCTTGATCACCACGAGGTTCCTCAGCATGTCGAAGGAGTTTCCGTCCGGCTGCACGGACACGACGCCCTGATCCCCCGAATTCACCTGCAGAAAGCCATTCTCATCCAGACCCAGAACCTCGGCCTCGGGCCCGTCCTCGCTCCACAGACGCACACGCGAGCCCCTGAAACACAGACACACGTCAGGCCCCTGAAACACAGGTGATGTACGAGCGGCGGAGCGTGGCGCGTCTCACCCGTGCACCCATCGGCTGTAGTACAGTGGCAGGAGTGCCTGCGGTCCGCGCAGCTGAAAGTCCGAGACGAAGCGCTCCAGCAGCGTGACCGATCGTGCGATGAGCTGCGCCGGGTCCAGCGCGTCCAGGCTGTGTCCGTGTTCCCGGTTCTGCTGCCGCACCAGGTCATTGATGCAGATGGTCGGGTTGCTGTTGCTCACGTTGAAGCCGCAGCCTGCGGGAAACACGACAGACGTCACGTGTGACACTGCTAATGAAGTGAAGCGCTGATGTGGAGCGAGACCTCACCGATCAGAAGGCTGAAGGTCTGACCCATCATGCTGGAATTGACCAGAACCCCGCCGAGCTTCATCAGGTTACTGTAGTAAATGTCATTGGGCCACTTCAGCCGCAGGTCGATGTCCTGCACAAACACATGGAAATATGACCTACGCTTGCATTCATTCATTCATTCATCTGACGCTTTTATTCACAGCGACTTTCAGATGAGGAACATCACAAGGAATCTGTCATACGACAGCAATATTCAAACACAATGTTTAACTAGAACAGAACATAAGTTAGAGCAGAGCTGCGATGCAGATAAAAGAAAAGTTTGTCAGTTTGATTGAGTCATGTGATTCACTGCTTCAGTTTGACCGAGTCATGTGACTTGCTGCTTCACCTCAAAGAAGCAGAAACCTCGTCCATTTAGATCCAAATGGAAAGAGGGGAAAAAATGGTTTGTTTACACTGTGTAAGTGCGGTATGAAAGAAAACTTCAAGAATGGATTCCACGGCTGATGTGTTATTTTCAGTAGTGTGGAAAAGGCACAAATAAACTTTTATCTCTTATTTGACTTGACTTTGTGTTCAGTGCATGTGTGTTCAGTGCATGTGTGTTCAGTGCATGTGTGCGTGCGTGCGAGCACCTCGTATCCGGGCAGTGTTCTCACAGACTCCACCACAGCGAGGGCTGCGAGGTGCTGCAGGAACGGGAGTCTCTGTCCGAGCCGTGAGTTCAGAGGAACCTGCAGGTGGAGAGTGAACATGGCGCAGCCCAGCGGACTCAACCATGCGTTCCCTCCGCGGCCTGAACACACACACACACACTTAATGAATGACATGCTCGTTTACATGTTAAACCAGAGTTAACGTGGCTGTGTGAGAGCTGATGGAAACCTGCTGACCTTTGCCCTGTGTCTGACGCGCTGCTATGGCGATTAAACCCACTTCCTGTGGCGCCTGTGACACCAACCTGCAGGAGGAAGAGAGGAAATACATGTGCGTCAGACGGCAGGAGACACGCTCTGATCACAGTCACACCTTCACTGGAGAACAGTCGTTTCACTGCATGTTCACTGGACAGCTCCACACTTGCTGCACTGTAATTGACCTTTGACCCTGTTCTATCCCTGCAGCCCTGTCAAATAACACCCCCACTAAAGAAAGCAGCCATCCACTTGACCTCCACTCACACACACTCTCACACACACACACACACACGCTGGATGGGTCAATCTCACAGTAACTGCTGCAAAAACAGACGATTATTCTCACAGAAGTTTAATAACAGATGTTTGCTGCATCTCGCTGTTCATTACATTTTACTTCTGAAATCAGTCAAACGTTTCAGTCAAAGCAGCTTGACGAGTGTTTCTCCAACGTTACAGGCTCGGGAATCTGGGATCTGTGTGTCATTTAGAGCAAATACATTTACAGAAGAGCTTAAGCTCACGACTTCAATCTGCTGAGCTGCTCAAAGCCGAGACACACAGAGAGCAGCATTCAGATGCAAAGAGACGCGGCTCTGTAATCCATCTATTCAAGCGCGGCGCTGCATCAGAATGGCCAGCGCTGCATCATGGGTCGGTGCTATCAGAGCTCACAGTGAAACGCTACAGGAAAAACAGTGTGTCCAGTGTCGATCGCTCATGTGCTCGTCCATCAGGTCACTGTTTTCAACCACACATGCTAATTCACCGACGGAGGAATTTGTTTTCTCAAAGAGTTTTAATTGAACTAGACGTATTCGCAAGAGCAAAGAAACGAGAAAAAAACCCAGCAAAAACAGAAACCCTGGCGGTCTGAGGCGTCAAACGCTGACACGGAGAACTACTAAAAACACCAGCAGAATGAAATGTGCAAAACACTGCAGGAAAATGTCTGCAGATCTTCATTCTGTGTTCCAGCTCAAACACACACACATGCAGCGAGACGCAGAGCCTGAGATCATGACCTCGGCGCGGCAGTGGCCGTTAGCAGACGCTTGCAGTCGAGCGGCTAATTGAGAGCTTTCACAGTGTGTCAGGAGCCGCTCAGACCCCTGCGAGCGGATCGTGACGCCGCCGCCGCCCCGTGCATCAACAGCAGCCGCAGCTCTGAGTCCTTCAGCTGCACAAATGAACTTTTAATAAGAACATCAGCCACTAACAGAGCAGAGATACAGACACGACCTGTGTGTGAGAGAGAGAGTGTGACATGTGAGTGTGTGTGTGTGTGTTTCCATTTAAGTGATTTTTTTTTAGAATGGAGAGGTATAAATCGGGTTTGTGTGGCTCGTATATTTGTCTCATTTCTGTAGAATTTTTTACACAATGAAAGACAAACGACAGACAGTTCAACACTACAACTACAATCACCAAAATGAATGAAGAAATGAAGCACGTATTTTGTGTGTTTATTTGGTAGAAAACAACGCTAGAAACACCAAGATCGTGTGCTCAATGCCAGCGGGAAAATACGACATCAGTAGAACTACTGTAAGCGCTTTCAGATCGAAGCTTCTGGTAAAGAGATAAAAGTAAAAACTCAGAAACTACAGCGAAGCTCTCAGAGAGGCCGTTTCTCGCTCTCGTCTTTGTTCAGCGGAAATCAATCCCTCTCAGATTAACATGTAAAGAGGCATCAAATTAATTTCAGCAACACAAATATGAGATCAGCGTGGATCACACACACAGTAATGCTCTTAGCGGCTCAATGAGGCTCAGTTAATCTCATTGTGAAAGCCGCTCGTCTGCAGCTTTAGAGAAGAAAAGTCTCAGTAACGGCCCGAAAAGAGAGACAGAAGAAAAGACGCACCATTAGTAATTAAGACACAAACAATGAACGAATCTCAGTCTCTCACTGCAGAGAAACAAACATGATTAAACTCTGAAGATGCACAAATTCACACAATCCACCAGAGAACTGACGACTGAGGAGCGTCTTTTTAGAGCCGCTTTACTGCAGAATCTGAATGAGTCTCAAATTTGATGAAGTTTGTATTGATTCTGTTATTTTCCTGTTTATTACTGTGAAACAATCTGTACTGTAGAAATAAAGCTGACTTGACAAACCAGTGAGCGAACAGATGAACTGATGATCAGAACACAGACGGACACAGCACAGGCCTTTGAGTGTGTCACTCTCTCTCACACACACACACACACACACGTCTGAAATGGAAACGACACCAAATCAGGGTGAAACAGCTGGCCTGAATACATCACATGTACATCTAAAGTGCACTGAATCTTTATGCACTACTCTTAATAGTGTTATTAGTGTGTTCACACTGAAAATTTCACTCAAATACTGAGATGCAAAGAAACTACGTGTGGAATGATGGACACTTCATGAACTCAATGATCACAGCTGTAATTATGTAAAGAAGTGGAGCGACTTTCAGATGCTGATGACAAAACAACCGTATAAACCTCATACACTGGACGGCAGAGCGCACCCTGCGCAGTATAAGTGTGTGATTAGGGACAGAAGTGCAGAAATATGACACACAGAACACATCAATGTGTGTTGCTAAAAGTGGATTTTCAGCAATTAGCATAAGTATATTAGTATTGATCAGGCAGCGGCATAAATGTGATGATCGATCAGTCTAATCTGTAAATGTGATTAATTGGGAAAATCCTGTTTCAGGAGCTGCAGCAATTACCATCTCCAAACAGAGACAGAGCTGATCAATCAGTTTCTGCTATTAGTAAAACACACACTGAACACACACACACACACACACACACACACACACACACAGGTTTGTTTTGCTATCTTAGTGAGGACTCTCCATAGGCGTAATGGTTTTTATACTGTACAAACTGTACATTCTCTCCCCCTACACTACCCCTAACCCCTACCTATCACAGGAAACTGTCTGCATTTTTATATTTTCAATAAAACATTGTTTAGTACGTTTTTAAAGCTATTTTAAATATGAGGACTCATGAAATGTCCTCATAATCATGTCGTATTACCAGTGTAATAACCATGTCATTATACAAATTTGTGTCCTTATAAACCATGAATACAAGAACACACACACACACACACACACACACAGATCTTCATCTCGAGCTTCAGATTAAACCCATCGGGTCACTGAAACTCGATCTCCAGCGCTCGTGAGCCGCTCCGCTCCTCGACACTCTCCACAGATGCTCTCTTCTCTTCCAGTGCCGAGCGCCAGATGTACGAGAATGAGAACTGAGAACGACGAGCATCTGCTTGCGATTTGAGGTAATTGCTGCTGGATCACGCAGGTCAATTGGACTAATTTGACTTCATGTACTAACCCGATGCTTTGGCTGTTGGGCAGCGGCTCCTTCGGCCTCGTGACACAGAGTCGGTGTTTTCACAGGAAGTGGCGTTTAATTCCACACGGTGTCAGTTTGGGTTTTGGATTCACTGTTAAAACAAACACTGATTGCTACACGACAGGACGACCTCAGTGTGTGTGTTAATTACGCTCTGAGGAGAGAAAGACATCTGACCGCTGGAAAACAGCATCTCCTCCAGCAGTCTGAGCTCGACTCCTCCACAAATGACAAAAGCAGGAAAATAAAGGAAATAAATCATATGATGTTTTGTGTTTTGTGATTAACACATCTTCAGAAGAAAGAGAACGGCCTGAAAAGAAATGCTTTGACTAATGATAAAGATCTTCAAATAAACGGTCGTCCGTCAGCTGGACTTACAGATGAGAATCAGTGACACACAAACACTCGCTGCAGTCGTCAACAAAACCATCTGATCACGCAACAAACATCCACCCTGTAAACGTCACTGATGAACCTGCCGCACTCGATCTCCTACAGTCTCTGATTGATCATTTAGAGTCTTTTATCAAGTTAAAGTCTTAGTTTAATTGTACAAACGTCCTTCAGCTCTTGTGAAATCTGTACTGATTTATATCAAGTAAACGTAAGAATAACTTTGATATTGTTAGTAATATTCCAACTGGACTGAAGCAGGTTTACTTGATTATCCAGACATTATTTATTAGTATCAAATATGATCATCAGGCTTTTGAGAAAAGTTTATTTGTTCATCTCTCAGTCATCATTGTATTGCATTTTATGTTTTAAAACTACAGACCTTTGATCATAAAACTAAGCATTTAAATATCATCTTACTGAGACATTGATATTTATATGCATTTTATGTAAGTATCTGCTATACTGTTATAAAGATCTCATTGATTTACGTTAAAAGCATCAGAATTTCATCACTTTTTGTCCATATAAATATCAGCATCTGCAGCAAATTGCATATTTTTGCTCAGTTTGGGTCTTTGAATAAATTGAGCTGTTTTTTCCTCCATATTCTCACTATATCAGACTATATGAGCCATAAAAGCCTGATGGATCAGATATACTCAAAAAAAAAAAAAAAGTTTTTAAAAAAAAAACATTTTGTATAAAATGTTCAATAAACTGTTCCATTTCAAAAAAAGAAAAAAAATCTTCAGACTTATTTCATACGTCAGGCTTCACAGGGTTAAAATGGCCGAATGGTGTTAATCAAGGAATCAGAAAAAGCAGATTGTATTGTTTGTATAAAATATTTGTTCAAAAAGCAGTACAAGAATTGAAAGAGTGTAGTAGATCTGATGAGTAAAGCCTGAGAAAGAGAGAGTGAGACGAGAGCGGTGCTTTAATAGAGACGTGACAGGGGTCGTGGGGTCACTGAGGCTCTGCTCCGTTTGTGACCTTGTGAGAAACAGTGAGAGTCTCGAGCTGCCCATTATTAGTGTGTGCTGCTCAAACAGAGTGCTAATGCTCTGATCAAACACACACACACACACTCAGGTTTGTTTTGCTATCTTAGTGAGGACTCTCCATAGGCGTAATGGTTTTTATACTGTACATTCTCTCTGCCTACACTACCCCTACCCCTAAACCTACCCATCACAGGAAACTGTCTGCATTTTTATATTTTTAATAAAACATTGTTTAGTATGTTTATTAATCCACTTCCCCCATGGGGACTACTGGCTGCTCCACACAATGTAGGTGATCTTAGGCCTTACTATCCTTGTGTGGTAGTGACAGTGTTGTCATTAGGCCTGTAATTCATCTGTGTGTGTGTGTGTGTGTGTGTGTGTGTGTGTGTGTACAGGTTTATATTAAATGGTCCCCAAAATGTAATATAAACCTGTACACACACACACACACACTCAATCAATCATCTCTTCATCTGCAGCTCAACTGATCATCAAATCAACACAATATTAACACTGATGAAGGCCGTGATCTCGTCCTGTTCCACATTGACGGACGGCCGCGGGCGACTCGGTGACGGACAGAAGTGCAGAGATGTGAATATGGAGGGTAAAGCGCTGATGTTTGGCAGCTGTGAGGCTCGATCTGCGCTCGCTGTTTTCAGCTTCCTGTCCAACACGCCGCCCACTCAGGACTCTCATACTAGAATAATACCACTTAATCAGAGTGTAACAGGGGACATCTGGAAATTACTCTGATAATCAGGCCAGGGGAAATCAAACTGTAGATGTTTTTTTTCCACGGCCTCTTTTTGGTTACCTTACAGGCCTAATGACAACACTGTCACTACCAATCACTTCAGCCGCGCTCCGCCGTCCATTTGTCAAACGTTATGACAGCTCTAATGGCTTCCACCTGCCGTCCGTCCGCTGGCCGCGTCCCAGCGCGAGTCCAGCCGCACACAAAGGCTCTATTAGCGTCTGACCGCTGTGAGCTCAGTCGAGTGTTAAATTAGCTGCAGCCCTCCATATGAGTGCGAGAGCAGCTCTCCTTACGTACCCGTCCAGCAGGTCCATGGTGGTGGACGTGATGTCGGCGTAGATGACGGTCTGGCCGAGCTGCTGCGTCTGCAGGTGCCGTTGGTACGTCTGCAGGCTGAAGTGCTCAGAGAAGCTCTCGGACAGCTCGGTGTGAAACGCCCGCTCACCGTCGCACAGATCGGGCGGCTCGTCTCCGGCCCACAGCACCTTCAGGACGCCTGCCGCTGACCGCAGAACACCAGCCGATCTGTCCGTCTGCTGCCGCAACCAGCACAGGAAACGGTCCTTCTGCTCCTGTGTACACACACACACACACACACAGTCCATGGTTTCATTCTCACACTGCTGTGAATAACACGTTTAATTCTTGTTTTTGAAGAAAGTGTCCGTCTGAGTGGCAGCACTGCCGTTACAGATGCAGCACTCGTTAATTGGCCCAGGCGATCAACGAGGACGGACAATCAATGATGTCACATGTTTCTCTTGTTTCTCTTCTTTTGAATAAAGCTCTTTATGGTTTTATTCATGTGATAAAACACTCCGATTGCATTCGTCAACGTTATATATCACCTTTCCCAAAACCAGAAGTGCTCAGTTAAACATATCTGTGCAGATGAAATAAATCAGATAAATAAAAAATAGATAAAAAAAAAAGAAAAAAAAAAAGTATATATATATATATATATATATATATATATATATATATAAAAAAAACATCTGAAATGTGATCAGGACAGATATGAAGAGGCGCTGATGACTCTATTATCAGCTGAAGGAATATAGAGACGCTTAATCAATCCGAACGGCCCATCAGCGCGTCTCCCATCAGCCCCACACAATACAGCGTCTCTGGGGAGCCTGAACATCTTAACAAGCCCAGCACAAATACACACAGATCAGCACAACAGATGCCCCATGGCAGCGGGACTGAAGCATTGTGGGAAACGGCAGCCGCGCAAACTTCACAATCATAAAACGATTCAGTTCCCAGCAACTCGGCATCAGACCACATGACTGAAGAGTGTTAACCAGAGCAGATCCTAGAAAACTACATGAACTGATCAAACACACACAGCTGATAATATTTCCTTAAAAAGCATTACATACACACACATACAGTAGTGTCCAAACGTGATGTCCGGCCTGGGAAAATTGACATCACCTTTTATTTAAATATTATTAAAGATTTTGTAGTCATATTGTGTAGTTGTGCTTGGAGTCAATTGTTTTATTTCTGATAACACCACAATGAAACACGACAAACCGTGCAACAATTTTTGGCCAGACTGTCATACAAAGAAGTTATGAACGCATGAAACTACAAAAGAGAACCAAAGAAAAATTAATAACTTATTATGTTCCAGTCAGCCTTTTGTTTTTCTATGCATTTTTTTTTTTTGCATGAAATAAAACTTGTAGCTTGCCTTTTTTTTTTTTTTGCCAAATAATTTTGTCATATAAATACCTTAACCAAGCTAGTTTTATTCTTCCCTTATATTTAAAATCATATAAAATATTTTCCTCATATTTACTGGTTTAATCAAACTTACAGGATCATTAAAAACAAATATTCCCTCCAGACATCACTTTTGGACACTACTGTATATATTAATACTATGCTATAATATTTTCTCATTTCTATTGATCATTTTCAGTAAAGTCAGGAGAGTCACAGACGAAGACTGACACCTAGTGGTCAGAAATCAGCAGTACAGGGATTTAGTGTCATCCATCACAGTTCTGTTCTCACAGCTCGACTCCTCTGAACTCTCAGATTCAAACACTTTCAATCATTTTCTAGCTACATTATTCACTGAACGTGTCCATTTAGAGACTCTGGGACAACACTGTCTAACCTAAAAACCACAATAAACTATAACAAAACAGACACTGATTAGAAATGGTTTGACAAATTCAAAAACCATAAGAAGAAAAAAGTCAAATCACTTCTGGGAACATTGAGACACTAAATAATTAAATCTCAAGATGGATAACTAGTCATTCAGAATGGAGAAGTGTGGGTAAACTACTTCTTCAGCCTTTTCAGTCATGTAAACAAATCACCAGTACAAAAACTAGTTTAGCTGTCAAACACGAAGTTCAATTTCCTCATGCTTTGTTGACCTCAGAAAGGCGTTTTGATCAATTTGGGATCAAATTATTAAAATATAACACTAAACTAACAGACATCATGAACAGACTTGGACAAACCTGAAGAACATTAGAAGAACCAAGAGCATGAAAGTCATGATATCTGATGTGGAACAGCTTCATCAAGACATTTTCATGATCCCTCATAGTTTTTAAAATGACAAACATCTTACAGATTGTAAACTTATGAGCAACTGCAGAAGCTTCAGTGAAGTAAAGCCTGTTTTTAGCAGTACAGCCAGAGCTGGACAGATGAATGGACTTTATAATAGTGTGTAAATGTTTATCAGGGTCTCTGCGGCAGGACGGGAGGTCACATGTGTCAGACATCTGGCTTTCTCATGTATGTAAATGTGTGTCAAGCGTTTGCATTTCAGGTCTAGAGGGACGATCAAAAGCGTGATTTATTTTTCTCAAAGCAGTCGAGTGCGAATCCCCCCGATCACAGTCACCAGCCAAGAAACCTTCAGACTTCATGATTCAGTTCAGAACATCATGGATGGATCCGATCGTGACTAACAGTAACAAGATGTACTGAGGATTAGTAGCAACATTTCATCTAAAGTTGAGAATTTAACTTGAGGAAAATTAGGATATGGCATGAAACATTAGTGAATAAAGCAGCGTTTTGAGTTCAAGAGAACAAGATTGTCACTTCCTGGGAAACTGGTGCAAAATATCAGTGATCACAGCCTCTGCTGAGGCGAAGTCACCCGAGTTTGTTGTTACGCATCGAGGGATTTATTCAGTAAATGTGTTTCCATCTTACTTTATGCGCATGTCTTCTTACCGGATAAAACAATCCTCCTCAACTGAGTGCATAAGGGCCAGTTGTGGCCTAATGGTTAGACAGTAACCCGAAGGTCACAGGTTCGAGTCTCAGTACCGGCAGGAAATATAGGTGGGGGAGTGAATGAACAGCGCTCTCTTCCACTTTCATTACCCACAACTGAGGCTCCTTTGAGCAAGAAACCTAAACCCCAGGCGCTGTGGCAGAAACAACTGCCCACTGCTCCGTGTGTGTGTGTTCAATGTGTGTGCACTTGGATAGGTGAGATGCAGAGCACAAATTGGACACCATACTTGGCCACATGCCACTTTACTTTCACTTTAAAAAAAAATAAGTGCCATCCAGCATTTCTTTATGTGATATATACCAAAACTCACATAAAAGTAGGTGGATGGAAACAGCTAGAGTTTGTTTCAGAGCTGTGAGTGACATGACCAGTGAAACTGAGTTTGTCTTATATTTTATGAAGTTTGCATTGATTCAGTTTATTACTGTGAAGCTGCTTTAAATCAGTCTGTAGTGTATGAAGCGTAATAAAGCGACCGTCACCTGGTGTGTGGAGAGCAGGTAGATCGGGCTGTGTGGCGGCACTTCGCTCAGCTCACAGCTCAGACCCAGAGACGTCAAGATCTCCGTCAGAACCTCGTAGCGCCGAGCGTTGCTCATCTTCAGCTCGGAGAAGCCGGCGGAGCCGTGAGCATCATGGGCATCCGGACCAGTTTCTAAACGCACCTGAACACAAGAGGAGAAGAAAATACAGTGACAGAATACAGGAATACAAGCAGAATTTACTATAGAACACAGAACAACATGGAATTTGGCAACAAATGCATCTCACTATATGAGCGCATGAACTTCATCTCCAGAGCTGATTCTTCTGCAGCATTTCACATTTTGTCTGAGAAAACTATCAGCAGAAACACACAAACTCACAGCTTTTCACCGCAACCCGCAAAAATTAAGGTTCAGTTTAACTTGAAGAAATTATGACCGAAATATTTTACTGTACAGTAGAATGTACTTCTCAATGTAATAATATAATAATAATAATAATAATAATAATAATAATAATAACAACAACCATAAAATGATTAAAACTTAAAGGAATAATCAAGATACATTTTTCATTTGAACAGTAAACCTCTATTATGCAGCATTTTATTTGCCAAAAAAAAAAAAAAAAAAAAAAAAAAAAAAAAAAAAAAAGTTTAATTTTACTTGATCCTAGAGAATTAATCAATTACAGGCCGATCTCAAATCTCACTTTTCTGTCAAAAATACTAGAAAAGGCAGTATCATCACAGCTATGTTCCTTTTTAGAAAGAAATGGTATCTGTGAGGATTTCCAGTCAGGATTTAGACCGTACCATAGTACGGAGACTGCTCTTATTAGAGTTACTAATGATTTGCTCTTATCATCAGATCGTGGTTGTATCTCTCTATTAGTGTTACTGGATCTTAGTGCAGCATTTGACACTATTGATCACAATATTCTTTTAAATAGACTTGAAAATTATGTTGGCATTAGTGGAATTGCATTGTCATGGTTCAAATCATACTTATCTGACCGTTATCAGTTTGTAGTAGTAAACGAAGACATGTCATATCGATCACAAGTTCAATATGGAGTACCACAAGGCTCAGTACTAGGACCGTTACTGTTCACTCTGTACATGCTACCCTTGGGAGATATCATTAGGAAGCATGGCGTTAGTTTTCACTGTTACGCTGATGATACTCAGCTCTATATTTCTTCGCGCCCTGACGAAACTTACCAATTCACAAAATTAACAGAATGCATAACTGATATAAAAAATTGGATGACCAGTAATTTCCTACTACTAAATTCAGAAAAAACAGAGATTCTAATTTTTGGACCAAAAACTTCTTCACGTAATAACCTAGAATATTGTCTAACACTTGATGGCTGCTCTGTTAAGTCTTCGTCGTCAGTTAGGAACCTGGGTGTGCTCTTTGATACCAATCTTTCATTTGAAGGCCATGTTACTAGCATCTGTAAAACCGCATTCTTCCATCTTAAAAATGTATCTAAACTACGACATATGCTCTCAATGAAAAATGCAGAACAGTTAGTTCATGCGTTCATGACCTCAAGGCTAGATTACTGTAACGCTCTACTGGGTGGTTGTTCTGCTCGCCTGATAAATAAACTCCAGCTGGTCCAAAATGCAGCAGCTAGAGTTCTTACTAGAACCAGGAAGTATGACCATATTAGCCCAGTTCTGTCAACACTGCATTGGCTTCCTGTTAAACATCGTATAGATTTTAAAATCTTGCTAATTACTTACAAAGCACTAAATGGTTTAGCTCCCCAGTACCTGAGCGAGCTCCTAATTCATTATAGTCCTTCACATCTATTGCGATCTCAGAATTCAGGCCAGCTGATAATACCTAGAATATCAAAATCAACTGCAGGTGGTAGATCCTTCTCCTATTTGGCACCTAAACTCTGGAACAATCTTCCTAGCATTGTTCGGGAAGCAGACACACTCTGTCAGTTTAAATCTAGACTAAAAACGCATCTCTTTAACCTGGCATACACATAACACATTACCAATTTATATTTCCAAATCCATTAAAGGATTATTAGGCTGCATAAATTAGGTCAGCCGGAACCGGGAACACTTCCTATAACACCTGATGTACTCGCTACATCAGAAGAAGAATGGCATCTACGCTAATATTAGTCTTTCTGTTTATCCCGAGGTTCACCGTAGTCAACCAGATCCGGGCCGTATCCAGGTGAGACCAAGGACCTGCACCTTGACACGACCACAACTCACCCCTGAAGTATCAGCAGAGATTGAGTCAACTAGATCATCCCCTGTGAAGGCCTCATCGACACGACAGCCACGACACAGTTCCTCAACAACCGTCCATACCGGCGTGATGAATACGATCCTCAATTGGATGGAACTGAAATAAATACTTTTAATGTTGCGATCCTATTGGACTTATGATAGCTACCTGAATTGTAACAAAGCACTGTTGGCCAGAGGAGAACTGGCCCCCCGACTAAGCCTGGTTTCTCCCAAGGTTTTTTTCTCCATTTTAACACCAATTTGCCACTTGTCTGCCACCTGATGTCACCTGATGGAGTTTGGGTTCCTTGCCGCTGTCGCCTCTGGCTTGCTTAGTTGGGGACACTTGACTTGACATTTTGATATTCAACAGTGCTTTGATCTGCCTGCATTGACACTATTCTTTAAGAGCTGCTGTGCAGCCAAACAATGTACCAGTTATCAATGTAAAGCTGCTTTGACACAATCTACATTGTAAAAAGCGCTATATAAATAAAGGTGACTTGACTTGACTTATATCTTAATTTGATTACCACCATGTTTGATACTACATAAGTATGAAATCATAAATGCAGAAAAAATAAAAAAATTCATAGGGCCCCATTATTGTTTAATAAATTAAGTTGTTAAAGCTTTATGAATTCAATCAATTATACATGCTTTTTAATTGCTCACATTTAATTTAACCAATTAATTGAAAAAAATATGAAAAAAAAGAATAATTGGGAAGTAGTAACAGTGATTCCACAGCGGGTTACCTGACATAGAACGGCCTCTCCGCTGTCGGCTCCGTGAGTCACGCGCACGATGGCCATTTCCCGCTCGTCCTGCGCACAGATCTCGCCCCACAGCTCCACCTCGTCGCCGCTGCCGCCGTCCCGCTCGTACACGTGTCCGCTGGCCACGATACTCAGCTGCAGCTCCGCGCTGTTGGCCTTGGTGAAGCTCAGTCTGCAGATCTGGTCTTTCTGCAGGTCTCGGGGCCGCAGCGCCAGTCCGGCGGGACACAGCGTGGATGACAGGCCCAACACCTTCCCGCCCTGGCTCAGGTAGGACAGGAAGCGCAGCTGCAGCTGCGGCGTGAGTGTCTGGTCGGTGGCGAGCACCAGCAGCCGTGTGTTCTCCGGCCAGGGGTCGCTCAGCGCAGTCTGCGGCCGCAGCGGGTAGATGGTGTAGCGCTCCGTGTCCACGCACTCGGCCAGGAGCGAGCGGATCTGCTGGTACTGCTGCTCGCAGCCGCCCGTGAACACCAGCACGTTGGGCGGCTTCCCGCTGGCGTTCAGCCTCACGCTCTCCTCGGCATCATCCGCACTGGCGTAGTCGTCCGGCAGGTCCGGGATGTCATCCGGTAGGTCCGAGATGTTCTCCGCGGAGGCGAACTTGACTGAGAGGATGGTGCTGTTCTCCAGCTCCAGACACTCGTGGCAGCTGGACAGATGCAGGTGGTGTCCGTCCATGTGCTGGTGTTCAGACGGGAGCTCTGGCTCCTCCTGTGACGCTCGGCGCTCCAGACGCAGGCTGCTCTTTCGGGACAGCGGCGGCTCCGTCGGCTCGCTCAGACGTTTGGCCTCGAGTCTCCGTCTGCCGTCTGACTGCTGCTTCTCCAACAGCTGTTTGAGGGCAGATTCTTTGAGTGACACGGCTAGGAGAGAGAAACAAAAACACGCCGTGAGCGTGACTTGATGAATCCGTACACCTGCGTGATGATGACGCTTGCTGTGATCAAACTTACAAACTATCTTTTCAGGTATGAGCCCATTTTCCATATGTAGACAATCTTCCATAAAAGCCACGCCGAGCCGGCTGAAGTTTTCCAGACTGGCTTCGGCGACGGCCCGGTACGGCTGCCCTGGACTGTACGCCAACGGGAGACAGTAATCGGACCAGTTCAGCACCTGAAACACAGACACACAGTTACGTAAGTATGGATTTCAACACGTTCATGTTTTGTTCTCATCTGATAGTGTCGGTGCAGTCAAATCCATAATATTAAATGAATATTAAGTGTCTTTTAAAGCCCAACTGATCAAGACGACAGTGGCGAGGAACAGAAGCTCCATCAAGTGACAGAACTGGAGAAACTAGGCTCAGTTCTCTGGCCAAATGAACAATGAATGAAAACAATAACAACAAATATAGCTGCAAGCAGCAATTGGGGGCCAAGCACCGAAGGCATTGAAAATATGAAATAATGAGAAAAATGTTTGGGTCGTAGCGCAGTGCGGAGCAAGAAGGGCAAAAAAAAAAAAGACCTGAAGCTGAGATGAAAATGAACACAGAATGAACAAAAATAGATTTACTTCAGAAGAAGAAAGACTAGCACAAAACTTATTGGGATAATACAGGAGTTGAAATTACATTACAAACAATTTTATAAAGTTGCCCCACACGGGACTCTAACCCACAGTCTATGGATGTGGTGACTGACGCTCAACTCAACGCGCCACTGCCAGACTCTTTCACACACCTGCCAAACTTCAGGTGACAATGAACTCACAATGAACATTTTTTATAAAAATGCACCACATGTTATATTTATTAATTTTAGTTTAGATCATTCTAGGAAACACTCAATATCTGGAACATAAGAATTTTTTACAAAATAACCAATTAGCATGCTAAGCTAACTAACATAAAACAACAAACACAGGCAAGGTCACATTCAGAGACTATCTCGGGAACGGTAGAGAATATCAAAAATCCGTTAGGTCATTTCTGTGCGGCTCAGTCCAGAGATCATCCGAGCCAATTTTGGACAAAATTTGTAGGATGAGTAGCGAATAAACTGTTTTTCCATTTACTTCAATATGGTGGACAGGTACAAAGAAAATGACAAATGACACATCATCAGAATCGGCATTAGCCAAGGAATAAAATGACAAAGTATACATTTTGGACAATGTTTTCAAAAGTTGTAAGTGTTTTTGCAAAATTCCTTATATCTCTGTAACACTAGGTGACGCTGTGTTCAGACTTCTGAGGTACCTTCAGGACATTCTGATGATGATACGTACCAATTTTTGTGAAGATGTCAAATTTTTTAAAAGATATTGCAATTTATGACAAAATTCAAAATGGCGGACACGTGGTTCATCCGATATTGACAAAATTGGACTTCCCGGAATCTGTAGACACCAAGATTTTGATTTTCTGAAAAACTGTTCAAATGTTATTGGCCAAAATAGCCATTCTTCAGATCTAATGACCTGTAGGTGGCACTGTTCCCAAATTTGGTATGGACCCTCAGATCATGGTTCTTATGAAGTGTACCAATTTTTGTTTCGATTGCTCAAAGTTTGGCTGAGATATAGCCTCTCAACCAATTTTGGGTCGACTTCGTTAAGTCTGTGAAATCAACTTTTGAACAAAGATAAATAAAAATAATAAAAAAAAAATCTGTTGAGTCATTTCTGTGCAGCTTGGTCCAAAGATCATGTGATCAAAGTTTGGACAAAATTGGACAAAATTTGAAGGAGGGGTAGAGAAAAAAAATTTACTTAATTGTACATTTCAAAATGGCGGCTACTGTAATGGGAGGAGTCTTAATGCAAGATGTTGAATGGAATCAGCATGAAGAGAGGAATCAGTTGTACTCTAATTTAGTACATCTGATTCCTCTCTTCATGCTGATTCCATTACAGTAGCTGCCATTTTTCTAGAGCAAATGGTTCAAATGTTATAACCTTTAGAAAAATGAATTTTTGAACTGGTGGTGGCGTTATAGAGTTGGTCATAGAGACTCGAAATTTGGAAATTTGACTTTTCATGACCATCTCTACAATTGTGCCAAATTTGATCATTTTCTCATGTTCCGTTGATAGGGCTGCCATAGACACCCATTCGGGAAAAATCAGAATAATAACAAATATAGCTGCAAGCAGCAATTGGGGGCCAAGCACTGAAGGCATTGAAAATAAGAAATAATGAGAAAAATGAAATAAGAAATAATGAGAAAAATGTTTGGGTTGTAGCGCAGTGCGGAGCATAGAGAACAAAAAAAAAAAAAGCTGAGATGAAAATGAACACAGAATGAACAAAAATAGATTTATTTCTAATCAGAAGAAGAAAGACTAGCACAAAACTTATTGGGATAATACAAGAGTTGAAATGACATTACAAACAATTTTAAAAGTTTCCCCACACGGGACTCTAACCCACAGTCTATGGATCAAGTGTGTGTCACTCAACATGTTGCGCCACTGGGCAGACACTTCCACACACCTGCCAGTTCAGTAGTTCAGGTGACAATGAACTCACAATGAAGATTTTTTTTTATAAAAATGCACCACATGTAATATTCATTTTAGTTTAGATCATTCTAGGAAACACTCAATATCTGGAACAAAAGCAATTTGTACAAAATAACCAATTAGCATGCTAAGCAAACTAGCATAAGACAACAAACAGAAGCAAGGTCACATTGAGAGACAAATATCTCGGGAACGGTAGCGAATATCAAAAATCCGTTCAGTCATTTCTGTGCGGCTCAGTTCAGAGATCATCTGAGCCAATTTTGGACAATACACATTACAGTGTCAGTTGCACAGTAGGACATGTGTGTTCTTTTCACCTACTGTATTTTCAGCATCTGAGGAAGATCTGAACCTACTGTCTTATTGGTTCTGTGTGGAGACACTGGAACCTTCTCTCTCGATGAGGCCTCGATGATGAAGGCGACACTCTCTAGCCGCTGACCACAAACCAGCGAAGAGCCCAACAGGGTCCACTTACTGAGGTCATCACACGCCTGCAACACACACACACACACACACACACACACACACACACACACACACACACACACACACATCAGTGTTCATTCATTCTGACCTTTATAGCAGATTCAACTTCGTTTCACAATTGATGCATTTTGCAACATATTGAACTGATCTGAATAATGACACTATCGTCTTTTAAGAGCTGCTTTTCAGCATAATTGGTCTCATATTTGATGAAGTTTGCATCATTAATTCTGTTATTTTTCTGTTTATCACAATGTCACTGTCTGTATTGTAGAAATAAAGGTGGCTCGAGGAATCATCGGAGCGGTTCACTGATTCATTCACACACACATGAAGCACTGGTGTATGTTCACCTCTGGCTCGGTGATGTAAATGCCCTTGTTCCCGAGCTTCAGGAAGAGCGCGTCGTCGCTCGAGCTCTGCGGGGATCTGAAGCGCTGCTCGCGGCTCAGCTCGCGGAAGATGAAGGTCCTCCGGCCGCCGCTCAGCCGGTATAACGCGCTGCGGATCACTGCCGTGTAATATCGCTGGAATCGCACCCACAGGTAGATGTAGCACAGCGTGATGAGCATCTTTCAGCACATGGAGCAGCTGATGTTGGAGCCCATGATCCTCACCGGCCCGCTGTCATCTTCCCTTCCCTGTTATGGAGCTGAGACTCCGCCTCTTCCCGTTCCGTCACAGACATGAAACAGACGGCTCTAAACAATCACACTCCCAGATATTCATACTCTTCAGCTCGTGTCGGTCGGATGTCTGTGAAAGTTCGTGACTGTCATTATTCAGATGTACATCACGCCAGGACCGCTTCTGAAGCAGCAGTAGACGGCGCTGTCACCTGTTACTTTTCTCAGCGCTGGAAGAAATAGACCAATCACAGTCGCTCTTGATGAATTCGGCCGTCGGAAGCGGACCTGGAGGAAGACATGTGTTGATCACTGAACATTGAAATATGCGGCAACTTTCTTGGATAACAGAATTGAATCTTAGTAATTGATTAAAATGACAAAAAAAAAAAAAAAAAAAAAAAAAAAAATGACATGCAGAGATTAGAATAGCTGCAACACAAGTTGCTGTTTTTAAATCATATAGTAATTTTAAGCGGTATGAACACATTATCAGTCAAACTCAAACAATTAGAAGGACAGTTCTCCTAAAATGATAATTTACTCCGCCATCCAAAGCCAAACATACGACTTAATTTCTTCTGTGGAACTCAGAGATCTTTTAAATAAAGTTTAAACGGTTTCGTCAAAACCCCATCGACCAAATCACGGGAATATTTATCAAAATATCTTATTTTTCCTTCCACAGAAGAAAAAATCATACAGGTTAATTTTTGGGTGAACTATCGATTTAAAGAAGCAGCACTTCAACGTAAATTAATACATTGTTAGAAAAAGAGGGAGATTAAGCATTAAACACAAGTGTTGTCTAGTTGGTTAACTAACGTTAAATGTCACATGATTCGTATGGATGTGAAGAACGAGCACAATAACAGAACTGCAGTCGTGTTTATTTACTCAGACGACATCGTTCGCAGTCCATACCTTAATGATTTCATATTTATGTTATTTATAACATTCTATATAATTTGTTATAAAGTAAAAGTAGCTCACCTGAAGAGAAATGCGCTGCTCGTGCTCGTCGCCCTGCGTGTGTCCGTTTAACGGTTTTTCACTAATTGGTCTTGCTTCAGCGGAAATATTAAAATTTAAAAAATTTAATTTAAGTTAATCATCAATGCTCATAAAAAAAAAACAACCTTAGTTATAAGTTTATCCCATATGGAAAATAAAGAATAATATAAGACTTGTTTTTCATACTACGATATAGGCCATTTTATAACTTCAAAAATAAATAGGCATGTAACAATCTTATTATTTTTCATGTAAAAAGGCAAAAATATGCTTTTTTTGTACATTTACAGAAAATCAAACGTAAAGCATAGCGCCAGCATCAATGCCAATGCCATTCAATTCAAAGGGAATCTTAGTAATTGATTAATTACTTTTTTTTTTAAAAACTGTTAAAAAAAAAAAAAAAATTATTGTAATGAGTAGATTTGAATAAAATCGTCTGCCAAATGCATAAATGTACGTGTATTTGTTTGCACACAGGTAGGGATTTTGCGGGTTCAGCTCAGTTATCATCCAACAAACTCAGTAATTGAGATCCTTCAGAGAACAGGATTGTTCATATAATCAGCACAGAGAAGGTTCAAACCAGTGACAAACTGCACAGATGACCTGGAAGAGAGCTAACATGTCCTTAACACGGGTGTGCAGTGGTCTTTTATGTAAAGAAATTAAATACTTAAAGGGTTTAAAGGAAATAAAGAATAGGAAAGACCATTAAAAGAACTTCTTTGTTTTAATTGGCCATCTCGAGTGCTTAAGACTGCTGTGGTGGACCAGCCTAAAATCTAATCTTTTACACCTTTTCTTCACCCTAACAACAAACAGAGCAGCACCAAGATGATCATATATTGTCCTGGATCAAACACACCTGATAAAACATTAGTAGAGACAGTGTGTGAATGTGTGTGTCAGATAAGAGACAGATCCAACACGTGCAGCGCTGGGCTCCAGGACCAGGAACCACTGCTCTAACACACACATGGCTTTACTGGCAGTGTTTTGGTGAAGTTAGACTGACTTCAAACTGTTGTAAGTACAAAACCCATCTGAAGAGCTAATGGCCTCCGTTCAGTCAGTGATTTCAGGAAAGCTTGACCTTCATGCGTGTGACCAGTGGAAGGACACAAACCTCCAGATTGGAGCTGCCGAGAAGGATTTTCACGGGTCACAGCAGGAAAAACCTTGATTTGACTCCACTGACAAAACATTGAGACATGGAAGAACTCGAGAGGAAGAAATGAGAGAAGACAGGTACAAGTTAAGCAACTTTGTTTTTTTATAATCATACATAAGACCGCTTGAATATAGTACAAAGGGTTTGTCCATTACTGCCCCTCAGTGACACGTTTAATTTACACAGAAAGTCCTGATCTTACAACCTGTGGATAAAGATCCGAAATATCCGTCTGTCGTTCTGTTTACATCATCATCATCATCATCATCATCATCATCACATGTCCTGGAACCAAACGAGGAGTGAGAATGCGAACCGGACGGGAAGCCGAGGGGAAAGTCGGACCAGGGAGAGAGAGATTTCAAATCATAAAGTGTGACCTGAAACGCTGTTGATGTTTGTCTTGCGCGCACACACACACACACACACACACACACACACACACCTCTACTTTCAAATGGATCCATTTATTGAAGCGTGTGCCAAAAGAACACAACTAAACGGAAAATTAGTTCCTGCACTACGTATACTAGGTCACCGCTGGAGTATACGAACATGTGAAACGCCGGCCGATGCCACATCCACACACACGATACCCTGTCTAGAATATTAAAGTATGAAGATCTACTCTCCGTCCCGTTTCAACCCTAGAGTTTTGCATTTGTACTAGCGTCGTCCTCGTCCTCGTCATCGTCAACTACTTTGGCCTGGAAGCACTGATACCCATTGACTACCATAGAGAACTTCCACTGCATGTTACCAAGTTGACTTAAATGTACTCAAAATACCATTAGGAAAAAAGTAGTGAGTTCTAAACTTCCTTTATTAAAAAAATATAAATATGTACATAAATTCTATTTCAGCTATTAAAATGGGGTCACAAAGTAAACACCTGAAGCCTGTTTCTTGGACTCCCTCCGTATGCCGTGACCACAGGAACCCTAAAGAACCGTGCATCCGTTCACAACCGCGCAGACGGACGGACGGACGGACCGAGAGAGAGAGAGAGAGAGAGAGAGAGAGAGAGAGAGAGAGAGATAGAGAGAGAGAGAAAGAAAGAGAGAGAGAGAGAGCGCGCGTGTGCGCGCGCCGCCGAGCCGACCGTCTCCCTCCCGCTCTCCGCCGGATTGCTTTAGTTGCGAGAGGGCGCTGCCGTGAGAAGATCTCCGACTGTCCAGCTGCTCTGGGACCAGCCGAGCAGCTCGCCGCGTCCACCGAGAGCCGAACCAACAGAAAACACTGACGGGACACGCTTGGAGCTCGTGTTGCGGCCTCCGCCACCGTCTGGTAAGAGGAAATGAAGAGAAAGAAAAACAGAGCGACAGAATTTCATAAGCGATGGCGTCCAGGATCGGGCTCTCTGTAATGTGCCGCCACATCAAAAATCATCACTTCCAGTTCTGACAGTCCTTTACTGACATGACAAGACACACACCTTCGCTTCAAAGTGCAGAACTGCTACATTATTGGTTACAGACATCTATGTTCTATAAAAAAACGCCTTTGGTACAATAAATTATCAAAAGGGAGAAACAAAAGTGGTGTAAAATTCACAGCATAATCGTGAAGCCAAATCAAAGAAGCAGGAGGGTGAAAGTAAAACACACATGCTGCGCAAATCAGAGCCGATGAGATAAAGCACAAGAGAAGAGCGGGAAGGGACACGGCAGTCCTGCGGCACGGACGCCCGACGCTGGATCTCTGGGTAAGAAAGGCCTCAAATCACCATTCTGTTCTCGTGTGTGTGTGGCGAATGAAGGGTGTTCGCACGCCGCCAAAAATACATGAAAGCTTTTGTCGCTTGAAGAAGAAGAAGAAGAGGAAACGTCCGGCTCGTTCGTCTTCGTTCAGTCCGTAACGATAAGGCCATATTAAAGAAGCACTGCCCGCGGCCATCTCTCATTGCACTCTGGGAAAGCTCTGCTCGAAGCACACGATTGCACGACATGAAGAAGAAAAGATGCGGACGCAAGGGGGCAGACGTGACGCTCGCGCTCTCGCCATCTCCCGCACGCGCGCCTGCGTGTGAACGAGCCTCCGCAGCCGTCTGAGAACCGGAGAGCGGGAAGAGCCGAAGCGAATGCCCGGCTCTGGTCCCGCTCCGGCAGCTTTAGCGTCCTCAGGCTAGTCAGGAGCTGGCCACCGAGCTCTGCTGCACGCACACGCCCGCCATGGGCGACTCCTCGCGCTCCAGGCCCGGCCTCAGGCCCATGTGAGTCTCGGCTATGTAGTGGCCCGGCCCAGAGTTCGAGGGGTGACCCGGCACGCCCGTCTCCTGCCGCGGGTTGGAGAAGGCACCCAGTCCCAAAGTCATGCTGCCGTTGTGGCCGAAGCCCAGTCCGTGTGGCAGCGGGCGGCTCTGGTAGGCGTAGTGATGGTTCCCCGTGGAGGACGAGGACGTGGATGAGGACGAGGCGGAGGAAGACAGGGAGGTCATGGACAGGTGGCCGTGCGTCACCTCCATTGAGTCCTGCGTGGAGGCGCTGTGAGAGGGCGAGTAGAGGCGGGGCCGGGGCCGGGCGGGGCCTTGGCCGTGCTGCGGCGGGTGGTGATGGTGGTGGTGATGATGGTGGTGGTGGGAGGCGTGAGGGTGCAGAGCCTTGGGCTGATGGGGCGGCACGTGGAAGGTGGTCTCTTGGACGGGGTGGGTCTCTCCCGCCGCCTGCTGAAGCCCGTCTCCTCCGACCCAACCCAGCGCCGGAGCGAAGGCCTGTCTCGCCTGAGGAAGAACAGACAGAGATGAACGCTTGATGTGCACGTTAAATCATTCAGCAGAGTTGCAAACAAAACTAAAAAGGTGAAGCCTACTGGTGTGACAAACCATGTGGGTCTGATGAAGTGTACAGCGCAGTAAACACACCGATCATGGAGGACTATGCTTTATGAGGTCTGATGTAGAACCATCAACATGAGATTAGTTGCAGACCTTTTGACATGCAAAACTTTAAAATATTATTCTAAAGTTCTCGCGTTCACCCAGAGTACATGTATAATTTTTAGGGTCTTCTGGGAGTGATGTCTTGTGTAGTGTTTTGATTTCTCTAAACGGTGGCTTTTGTGCTTCTCCTGCGTGAGTCAGAGGGAACTACGCTACTAATACGATCTCATGAACTGCAGACCAGATCATTTTAGTTTTGGTTTGTTTTTCACCAAACCCAACTGAACACTTAAATATGGCACGAGTTGTATTTTGAAGCTGATCGCAACAGCAGGGTGTGTAAATAATGACCGAATGTTCATCTGTTTAATGCCACCAAGACCACAAAGACAGGAAGAGACTGTCACATAAAGCAGCCAAATTCATAGAGTACATTAGTGCCCGCCCACTTTTACAGTGGCGTTGGTTCCAGAAGTATTTTTTCCATTCATTTCACTCATAGAGATTTCCGTAAAGTCTTGGTTAAATCGTTTTAAGTAGGGCTGTCAGTCCAATGATCCAGTAAGTGAATTCATTCAAACAATCAGTCCAAAACAGCGTAAAAATGTAAAGACCACCAGTCTGATTACATCAGAGAGTGCAGACAGAATAGAGAGTATTCAAAACAAAAGGTGTTTATGGGTGTTTTGGTATGCATACATTTATGAATTATATGGACAGCTTATATCATTTGATTATTTGGTGTCCTTTTGGAGTCTCCAAGGTTCCTTTTTTTGGAAAGACACCTAAATTTAACTTGAAAAAAGCTTTTTGTGTGAATCATCCTTCAATCTTGCAAATGATGACAAAATGAACATGTTAAACAAGATAAATGGTGTATTTTTAATTTCACTGTAAAGGTGCGATTAAAAATTTGATTCTATTGACAGCCCTAGTGTTAAGCCATGAACTAAGCCAATCAGCTACGAGGAGAATCACAACATTATAAACTTTGATTTGAAGCATATGCATATATGTTCAAATATTTAAGTATTTTGAGAGCGTAAGCAGAGACAGACTCGATTATATCATTCGCAGTGCTTCATGGGAGTGGGCGGAGCTAATGAGATCTTTTGGCGTGTGTTTGTTTCGACTCTGATTGGTGGAACTTTCTGTACAGCATCATGGATAATGTATTTTTTCACCACGAAATCTGCTGTTAAACACGATTATTTTAAAACTACGTTGAAATAATGCAGTCTGACAGTTTAAACAGAACCGATTAACAACCTCGTAGCTCACAGTAGCGCTGACTTCAAAGGTTTATAAGTTATTATTAAAAATCGATTTCCCTATTAAGAAAATTAATGAGTTTTTACTTCCAGAACCCAACTGTTGCACTCTATTATGTGATGAACTGGAATCTATGATCAAGGATCTCTAGTTTACTTGTTCCTGAGTGTCTCCATCCAAATACTGACATCTGTCAAAGATTTGAGGTGATGAATCCCTGTCAAATCCAGTGGCTAGTTCTTTCTCAGAAGTGTCACTGGAGCCATCTGGACCTTATAAACATTAACTTCCTGATATAAACCCGTGCACACACTGACTACACAAACTGTAGCTTGTCATTTCAGATCAGTTGTGTGTAATGCTGTGACGGATCGCTGTGGGAATGATTGTGTATATGGGTGTGGCTGGCACCTGCGGGCAGAGGTTGTGGCAGTCCATGCCCACCGCAGCACTGAAGTGTCCACTGCTGTGCCGGTGCTGATGGGTCGGGTCGGAGCGGGCGCGGCCGCTGGTGCTCGTTCCAGAAGAACCTCCTGCAAACACACAGCGTTTAGAGTCAGTGCCCTCAGAAGTCACGAGCTCAGATGTGTATGTGACGGCTGCCGTCCTCTCTGACCTGAACTGGAGGAGGTGCTGGACGTGGTTCCGGACGACTGCGACTGTTCCAGCGCTGGACTCGTGGACACGCTGCTGCTGGTGTTCGTGCCCTCGTCTGCAGTTTTCTTGAAGAAGCTGTGCTGCAGTGCGTAATACGGCTGGATGCGCGTCTTGGGGTCGTAGTCCAGCATCCGCAGGATCAGGTCTTTGAACTTCAGGTAGTCAGCGACGGCGTGGCCCGACTCTCCGGCTCTCCGCCCGCCAGGGCCACCCGCCTCCACGCCCAGAATACTGTGCAGCTTCCGGGAGCCTGCGGGTTTATACTGCGCACGGGAGAGACAAGAGTCGTCAATATCACTGAATCAAACAGAGCTGATGACAGGAAAAGGAATGGGAAAGTGAAGTAAGAGACGCACCCTTTTGCCATCTTTGGTCTTCTTCACGCACCACGTGCTGTCAGACATCTTCTCAAAGAACTTCCTGGCTTTAGGTGCCTGTTCCAGAATGTGACTGGGAGGGACTCCCAAAACCTCCACGATTTTATTCATTTGGTCGACCTGCCATCAGAATGCGCATCAAAAAACGTAAGAAAACTACAGCATAGGAGTCAAGGATTTTTTTTTTTTTTCAGATTTTTACTTGCCCTGCCACAAAAAAGTTACTGTTTTCATTGTTTTTGACCAGTGTAACCTTGTATTCTAAAGGCTTGTTCACACTAAGAATGATAACAACATTAGCATCCACACCAACCCACAATATCGTTGTTTTTTATAAGCGTGTGCTGCAGTTTTGTCATCTGTACAAATAATGGCACCAAAAAACAAAATAGAACAAAGATAGAAATTAAGTAAACAGTGCTTTAAGTTTTTCAGGAAGGTCTAATAACGGTGTTCAGGTATAGAAATCGAATAATCAAATGGAAAATATCACTGCATAGTACTGTAAAAATTAAATACAGATTAACTGGTAACACTTTACAATAAGGTCCCATTAGTTAATGCGTAAACTAACATTAACTACAACGAGCGATACATTTGTTAGAGTATTTATTAATCTACAACTGACCATTTATTAAAATACAACTATTCATAGTTAGTTCATGTTAGCTCAGGTCCATTAAATAATATTAACAGATACAACTTTTGATTTTAATAATGTTTTAATAAATGTTGTAATTAACATTAACTGACATTAATAAAGTATTTTTCATCGTTACATCATGTTAACTAATGATACCTTGTAATAAGGGATGCTTGATTAATTGACGATCGATTAATTGTCTATAGTTTAATCAACAAAACTTATCGATGGTTGATTAAGCAAGGTCATCAATAGAGCACGTAGTTTGGGGTATGTGAGGCTCACATGCAAAACGCGCAGCAGACACACAAGGAAAATCAAGACCTGTCAATCTGAGCGATCAAACCAATCCAAGTGTGGTCCAGCTGTAGAACAGTGTCTAATTGGTCTCTACACATCTTCCCTTCCCACCACACCCGAGATCCAGTTTCCATTGGTTGAACTTTCAAATAACGTTGGAAAACACTGCATCATGATCGTGATCGGATCCCGGAAGTCCTGTAGCTTTAGCTGAGCAGCATGTCAATGTCACTCTGTGATCTATCTTTGTCTTATGTTGTGTTTGGGCTTGTTTGAGACCACCTGCTCTAAATAAAGATATGTGATCTACTATGGTTTACTAATGTTTCGTGAAAATACAAAAATAAAAGCTATTTCATACTTGGTATAGTTTGGTCTCTAACTAAAACAAATATGCTAGTTATATTCTGCTAGTTGAGACCTTTCAACGATACATGACGAGTCTGTTATGTACAATGATTTTACAGATCACATTTTCATATAGAGCAGTTATCTTTCCACGCTATGAAAATTGAGCACTTCTAATATGTCGGCAAATTTAAAACACTTGTTAAGTGATGGTTATATTCCCTTTACTCACTGTTGAGCCAAGCTTCTAAGCTTTAAACGACACCTATTTTGTGCTGACTAAGCAAATGGTTGTCAAGTAACATGATAACTTCGTAGCGCCCCCCGCTTCGGATTTAAGAGGTCAAGGTTAACGATTAATTGGTCGTTAATTTAAACAACGATCGATTATGGGTATTTATGTAAATTGACATCCCTACTTGTAATGATTGTTAAGTAGTGTTACCAATTAATCCTTATTAAGCTACTAAAGTTATTCGGTCAAGAGCAGTGAGTGATTCTGATTGATGTTTGATTGACATTAACGACAGACAGCAGCAGTTTTATTAGGCTGCCGTCACTTTAAGACTGAATGCACAGATCGAAAGAGAAGTCAGTTCAGAGGAAGATGAAGCAGTATTGTCAGTACAGATAAGATCTCACCTCATTGGCGCCGCTAAACAGAGGCTCTCCGGTGTGCATCTCCACCAGGATGCAGCCCAGAGACCACATGTCGATGGCCAGATCGTACGGCATTCCCAGCAGCACCTCAGGGGAGCGGTAGAAGCGACTCTGGATGTACTGGTATATCTGAGGACACATGCAGCCACGTTACTGAATGTGGTTCGGAGGCACCGTCAAACACAAATGCTTCACAAATCAACACGCTTTTAGGCTGGAAACATCAAATCCCGAACCCACTGAAGAAAATGATGGACAGATAGTGTGTCACTGAGTCTCACCCGCTGTCCCAGCTGACAGGAGCTTCCGAAATCCACGATCTTGATGGCGGATCTCTTGGGGTTGCAGAGCAGGATGTTCTCGGGTTTGAGGTCACAGTGGATGATGCTCAGCTCAGGCGTGGCCAGGAAGAGCAGCGCGGTACACAGCTGCTGAGCGAACTTGCGCGTCAGGTTCAGAGACACGCCGCGGAAATTGGTGTTCCTCAGCAGGTCGTACAGGTTATAGGACAGCATCTCGAAGACCAGACACAAGTGGTTCCGGAACATGAAATGGCGTTTCAGATGAACTAGAGGAGAAAGAAAAACAGGCCATGATGACGTTAACAGCACAGTTTTTTGACTGATTTCACAGGAACGAACGCTGTCACCATGAGGGCTAGAGACCGAATCACAGGGAGTCACTTTAGCCAGGACCGGACATTTGTGTGAATTTCTGAGTTCCTGAACTCCACCTGATCTGCTGCACCATCACACATCAACAATTAATTCATCTACAGCCATACATGAAAATCAACTCCAACCCTCTTTCTGCCTCACAGTTCACACCAAGGACGATAACTACCACGATTAACTATAAAGTTAATAATTGTTCTAATACTGTAAGAATAGTCCACACCACAACTATAACGATAACGAGACGTTGGAATCACTTTCAGAACCATTTTTTCCAGCTGATGAACAAAACAAACATTGACAGCCAATCAGATTCCATCCTGCTTTAAAGAGCTCAAGCATTTAAAAGCAACAGACGACAAAACTGCAGCACTTCTAATAAACAGAATGATACTGTGCGCTGGTGTGGATGCTAACATAATTATCGTTATAGTTATCATTCTTGGTGTAAACGCCCCGTTCCACTTCTGGTTTACTCCTGAAAGACTAGTAATATTTCCGCTGAATGGTAAATTACTTGCATTTTTTCTCATTTTTAAGTCCCTTTGGATAAAAGCGTCTTCTGAATGATTTGATGTACATGTAAACATGCGCTCATGTACAATAGAGTTGGATCAATACCTTCAATGCAACACCAATAATACCTTAGGCAGCAAATAAAAGCACAAAATGACAAAAATCTAGGCTTGGTTCATCCCTTCAAAACAAACGCTGTCAAAACAGAAACGTGACAAAATGCAAAAACAATTCATCACTATGTAGTAATAATGACTGTTACGGTAGTCGTTGTGACCGGTGTTCAGTCGCAACACCTGTTTCATCACTTGCCCACCGTGGCACTGAGGCAAACTGATTTAGTTTAAAGCATTAAAAAAAAAAAAAAAAAAAACTTTTAAAGCAATTAACGCAGTATCCGTTTTTCTGCGTCATATTATCAAGCTCTTATTCACGCAAATGCTTTTAAACCATTAAAGCACGACAAAAGAGAACGCACTGTCTGTGAATGTCCTGCCTATGTGACGCACACACATCCCTACTGTTATGCGTTTATAATCATTTTAATAGACTGTTATTAATTACATCCAGCATTCATGACTCGCATGACTACATATATTTCATTTTTGATGATCTTTACACAGTTATTGAACGGAACTGAATCAACACTGAACTGACCTCAGCCGAACAATGACACTATTGTCTTTTTAGAGCTGCTCTACAGCAGAATTGAACTATAATAATAAAGCTTGGCTATTTTATCCTGTCGGATCGATCAGAAGAAACGTTTTGCACAATTATTACAATGAAAAACAAAAAAAACAAAAATGACTTACACCACCAGTAATATGTATTTCTGAACTATGAACCGAAGCGGTGTTAACGTGACTACTCCACAGTAAAAGTCCTGCATGAGTGAGTTTAGACCATCAGGTTTGTACCGGCACCTGATCTCTGCGATTGAAGGGTGCTTCGTCTTGATTAAGTTCAGTTTGTTCTCTGTAGTTCTTCACACAGAACATTTCCAGAATGTTGGATTTATCATAAATATCTCATTGAAAGAAAAAACTCTTCAGTGGTCTTGACAAATCTATTATAAAAAGACTCAGGAATCAGACGGAGCCATGATGCCGACCCTGGCCTTTATTTTTAAACATTTATAGTTGACCAGCACGACGTCTGTCCTAAATAGAGCGAATCGTTCCTCTCTAAACACCGTTTCAAACACATGCAACAGGACAACATGATAAAAGATATATTACAGAAAATGTCCTCATGTATTATTTCATGCTGAACCAACATTTAGCTGACAAAATATTAGCAAGCAGAAGAAAACTAGAGAGAGAGAGAGGGGGAAAAGAAAGACAATTCACTATGGGAAAAATTATGAAAACATTTCAATTAATTTCCAGGCCTGCAAACGCCATGATTTTCTCAGGATTTCTAAGCGCACAGAAGCCGTGAATATTAGCCATGATAAAATCACACATTACCGATGTAGTACTTCATCTCGGTGTCGTGTTTGTTCATGAGCTCCAGCAGTCGGACTTCAATCTGAGCCTGATTCAGAAAAGCCTTTTTATTCTTGATGATCTTGATGGCGACCCACTCCTGCTCCACACGATCGTACGCCTTCACCACCTGTCAGCAGAGGGAGACGGACACGAGCGTCACACACCGTTCAACCGCAACAGAAGACCGGACGTTCCTTCACCGAGAGACACTGACCTGCCCGAACGAGCCTTTGCCTATTAAAGAATCGATCTCATATCTGTCCATCCACTTCTCGCCATTTTTAACGATGTAATCAAAGTTGTCATCATCGTAGCCATCGTTGTAAATCTTCCTCTCCTTCTTGTTGCTGGAGTCCTCGCCCTGACCCTGTTGGTGACGACGCTTCTTTTTTGCATAGTAAACCTGCAGACAAACGGGAAGAGCTGTGCTTAGCGGGCCAATGCATTTATTCACAAAAAGGATCAGAATAATTTCTTTAAATTTGATTCAACGTGAGTAACGTGAATGTCGCACCTCATTGATGTGTTTGTATGTTTTGATCAGTTCGATGGAGAGTTTTCTTAAGGGCGCAGTCGCTGGATCCCGAAAACACTGCGGCATCCGCCTCTGTAGCATCACCATATCCGCAGTTACCTGAAACACAGAGCAGCGCGTGTGAGAGCGGCCTGACCGCGCGTGAGCTCGCGCATACGCTCCAGCGCTCGCTACGGACCGTACCTGGGTGGTGTTGGGCTGCGGGGCCTGCGAGCTGTACGGCAGCGCGGCAGCTGATTGGTCAGCGGCGCTCTGCGGGTGACCATCACTGAACGGCGGGTGAGAACGGGGCGTCTGCGCATCCATCTGCACACCAGCCGAATGGAAAGAAAACGAGGGGGCCAGCCGAACAGAGGAGGGTTTGCATGCTGAGGTCTCTCCTCCTGAAACACACAGACAACTTCAGCAGACAGACACACAACCTTGTCTTGCTTTTACTGTGATATAAACGAAGAACAGTCTCTTTTTCCCTTCATTGTGTCAATGTGCGCAGCAGCAAACGCTCCGAGCCAAAAGCCCCGATCAGGTTACAGAACACCTGAAAAAGCTCGGACCAAAATGGCAGATCACAAGACGACACTGAACACGCGTTACAGTCCTTCAAACGCACAGAATGATGAATTGTAGGTTCAAACACACACACACACACACACGCAGGTCTAATCAGAGCTGATCGAGTGTGTGTTTATGACTCAGCATTAGGATCTCACACACACACACACACACACACTGAACTCTGTCAAACTGTAAGCAGTGAGCGCTCAAATAAGGTTTTCAAATGAGATGATTACAGTGACAGACCTGAAGCGTGAGTGAACAAAACCAGCCAATGATTTCACACTGCACACGTCTAGACAACAGCTGAGGATTTTAATGGAACAAATAACAGCACAATTAAGACTATATGTGAGCATTTGTGATGTTTGGAAACGTGACCGTCTGCAGCGAGCGGGAATTCTGCAGATCATTAAGTCGTCATTTATCAGCGTCTCTCACCAGCAAACACAATGCAGCACATTCACACTGGTAACCAGCGCTCTCAAGCCCAGCAACAGTGCTTCATTACCATAGCCTACCACCAGGAAGATGCCGCGCCATTGGCCAGACGGCTAAAGCGGCAGCCAATCAGGAAAGGGTATGCAAATAACCCACTTTTGTTGCTAGGGCAAAGCTGCGAGGCTCCGTCCAATAGGAAAACGGGTAAGAGGCATGAAATTGAATTGCACTTTGACACATTTCCCAGCACAGTTTAACACAGTATTTGCTGACAGAAAAGCTCTCGGGTGAGGAACCCGGAATCAGTTTGTCTGAGAGTGGGGAGCTGCGGCGCCGACCCTGGAGACAGACACTGCCACGGGACCCTGCCTTTATTTTTAAACATTTATAGTTGACCAGCACTAAACGGAGAGGTTCGTTCCTCTCTAAACACTGTAGAATGATGGGAAGCTACAAACAAGCACATAAAAAGGGACAGTTTTGCACACAATCAGTCCTCACGTTTCGAGTCAGAACGTTTACATGATCATGTGACGGACGTGTGAGCAAACACACAACTATCTGAGCACCTGTGGGTTAGGGTTATGGCTCACCTGTATGCATCGTCTTCTGACAAATCTCATATCATTGTGACAGGGGAGTCCATCTGCAAACCACAGCCCACTGCAAAAACAGCACAGACAGTGAGCGAACACATACTGTACCTGAGCGAGTGTGTGTGTGTGTGTGTGTGTGTCATCAGTGTACCTGAAGCGACTCGCGAGTGGTTTCCAGGTGAGAACAGCCCTGATGTTTCAGCAGGGTCTTGCCGTGTTTTGAGATGGTTGAGTTGATCTTCAACTTGCACAACCATTGGTGAAGATCTGTCGTGAAATTAATCCACACACACACTACATCAGTCCAGGAGTGCATACTAACTAACTGCAAGGCAGCAATTAAGCACAATGCATACTAGAACAACATATAATCAAACATCCAGAGTGTTTATGTGTGTCCAGAGACAGCAAACACACATCAGATCCTGAAGCCCGTGTAAACACAATCACAGGAGACTTTCGAGAACACAATAACGCAAACATCATTCTGATCTACACAGAAACACGATGAAGAGATCGTCATCATCATCATCATCATCATCATCAGGTTAACGGCAAATATCTGGAGCTCGCGCACTAGACAAGGTTGTTAAACTCCAACTACAAATCCTCCAGCACGACTTTTACACGATTACGATTGTTTGATGCTGTAAATCAGTTTCGCGCACATGACGAGAATCAAAGCTGTCAAAACACTGGCTCGCGTTAGCCTAGCCTGCTAACGACACAACAGCCGCACGATGAGCCGCACTAACCCGCGCGGACAGTGACAGTTACACGGTTAGTCGGTCAGAAGAGATGATGTTGAGCACTAAATAAACTCATCATCTGTGAAACCTTCACATTGCGCTGTCGATACCGAGGCTAGCCGGACATTAGCTGCCCGGGCCTGTAAACGGACCGAAGCCTTAACGAAGCGAGCGACAAAACAGAGCCGTTATTTTGATGAGCCTCCGAAAAAGCACAAAACGCATCGGATCGAGCCTGAATTCAGACGGAACGAGCGGATACGAGCCTCCGGTGCGCGGCGTCGGGATCGGTGAGGGCAGCTAACAGTTAGCCGCAGCGCTAGCCGTCATCACTCACCGTGTCACGCGCGTTTCTTTCTGACGAGAGGTATGGAAAATCCTCAGGAAGAATCCGCAATAATTCCCAGCCGCCTTCCTCAGGAATCCCTTTCCAAAGTATGTCCGATGCAAAGCCTCGTAGAGAAAAGAACAGCGCCTCTCGGTGAGCGTCGGCGCGCTCCGCAGCGCAGCAGTCCCGCCGTCCGTCCGTCAGTCACTCATCCTGCGCGCGCGCCGCCGCTTCCTCTGGACAAAATGGCGCGCGCGTGCGCGCGCTGCAAACCCCCGCGCACAGGACTCGCGCACTAAACTCGCCACACAGCGGTGCTCATCATCGATACGACGCGTGAATCGACGACCGATTTCTCAATCGTTATCAAGCGCTTCGGTAGCGGCAGTCATCAGTCCTTTGAAGGGAGAAAAAAGTCAGGAACAAAATGGAAGCCGAGTGAGAAGGTTTCCATGACGACTGTCCATCACACGGCCAAGTTCCCGGATGACCTCATGACGCAGGAACCGTTCTCAGGGTTGTCATGGAAACTGCCAATCAATTTTACATTTCGTAGGGCGAAGCGAAAGTGAAGGTGCGCGCGCGACAAGACGATTAGTGAAGATATTACAGACTGTAAATACAATAAAGCTCGTTTTACCAGGTATTACTGTAAACACAATTCGGAGAATGCTTTATTTTCAATAGGTTGTTTGCAATCACGTGGTTCTGGTGACGCGCGAAATTCGGGTGGAGTGCAAGAACTGAAAATTAGAATGGAAGAGATGGAGAAAAACTGTGCTGGTTTAGAAAGGTATAAACAGAAAATCACAACATATGTTGGATTTGAACCTGATGAAGAGGAGCGACTTTTCTACTGAAATGAAAGACTTTCCTGCCATCGAGGCGGAAGATGTAGAGAATGTGAAGCTGTGTTCAGATCTCGTCTAGTTTGTTTATATCGCGCTGACTTTGAGGGCAGTATTTCGATTTTCTGTCGTGATTGTTAAAAACGTCTCCATTGTAGGTCATTCATGGTAAATCTAGAATTGCAACAGGAGCTCACATCATCGTTCAGGGAAAATCTGGACAGTGTAAAACAATCTTCGCCTTTTCTACGTGTAAAAACACACTAAGGGAAGCAGGTTGAGGAGGTGACGGGGAGACGCCGAATATCAAATCTAATAATGTCGCTGATTGAACCCACTGCCTATCACTCAATAAAATAATCATAAAGCTGAGTGTTTTTGAAAGTGTTGTATTTTGTTTTGGTTTAATAATTAACAAATGTTGCGATCCTGTCGGACTTATGATAGCTACCTGAATCGTAACAAAGCACTGTTGGCCAGAGGAGAACTGGCCCCCCGACTAAGCCTGGTTTTTCTTAAGGTTTTTTTCTCCATTTTAACACCAATTTGCCACTTGTCTGCCACCTGATGTCACCTGATGGAGTTTGGGTTCCTTGCCGCTGTCGCCTCTGGCTTGCTTAGTTGGGGACACTTGACATTTGACTTGACATTTGATATTCAACAGTGCTTTGATCTGCCTGCATTGACACTATTCTTTAAGAGCTGCTGTGCAGCCAAACAATGTACCAGTTATCAATGTAAAGCTGCTTTGACACAATCTACATTGTAAAAAGCGCTATATAAATAAAGGTGATTTGCGAGTATGACTCTCACTCGGCTTGTGAATGAGTATAACTTGCACACAGACACTTCAAAACTGTTCACAAGCTTCTATGGGTTTGATTTTGGTTGTCATTAGTTGAAATAAATACAAAAAAATAAATAAAAAGTACAGTGTGTTTGTCATAGACTGTAATAAAGGGTGTCTGTCCGCTGAATGTGACCCTCCGATTCTCCTCCTGTTCATATGGGAAAGTGAATATTTACAAAGACAACATTAAAACTACAGTTACATTTACACCCAACAAAGAAATGGATCGACTTCTGTCAGCTTGTTGAACACTTTTTTTTTTATTTGGACATTTTCTACCATATGATGTCTAAAGCAGCAGCGCGTGACACTGTTTCCACGGTAACCAGATCAACATTGTGAACGGATTTCTACAAAACTGAAAACACCAAATTATCATTTAATGGGAAAAAATATCTTCTCTTCCCTGCAAACGATAGCATGAAGAATGTGAATATTTAACCAAGTCAAAAACAAAAAGGTAAGCAGGTATCCATATTCATTTCAGTATCAGCGCTATAAAAGGCGACAACTTTTAAAGTTAAAAATCGATATAAGTTATGTAAACGATAAAATCTCCTTGTGGGTTCTTGGTTTGATCGATTTGAGCACCCATAGACGCAAAACACATTTTTTTGAGTTTTTGGTAAGATTCCTATATAGAAAAATCACTCCTGCCCTCGAGCCGCATTTCGCGCTGTAGCAATGACGTCATGTACAAACAACCTATCGTTGCGTTTCTTCTCAGGACGCAGAACGTACGAATGGTTCGTTTCAAAGAATGTAAAACCTGTTGCTTCTGATGAACATGTAGTAAAGATTGGAGTTTTTATGCAAAATAAAGAGTTTTTGTGTAATAATATTTTGATTATAAGTGCGATTAAGCAACCTTAAAACTCTCTAAATTACTTGCATATATAAAAAGCTTTAATAAAGGTTAAAACTCCGTGCGCACAGAGACACGCCCCTCCAGATGACGCCAGCGATCATGTGACAGCGACACGGAAGAGAATGAGCAGAGAAGATGAGCGTTTCACTGGATATCAGACTGAAACGAGCGAATAAAGTGTATCATGAAGGGGTGAGTGACTCGAGTTCAGTGTGTGTTTGAGCTGCGGAATCTCCCGCTGTAAATCCGACAGTTTTATGTTTGTTTCGACTGTTTCAGGAGCGGCTGACCGGAGTGCTGGTGATCAGCAGCAAAGACGCGCTGCAGCATCAGGGAGTTTCTCTCAGTCTGGACGGGCTGGTGAACCTGCAGCTGAGCTCCAAGAGTGTCGGAGTGTTCGAGGCGTTCTACAACTCTGTCAAGGTGAAACACACTCACTCACACTCTCTCTAACACACACACACACACACACACACACACACACACTTACATGTCTGGTTTACCGTCCTTGTGGTGATTCCATAGACATAATGGTTTTTATACTGTACAAACTTCCCTTACACTAACCCTAACCCCTTAACCTACAGAAAAGAGAACACTTTCTGCCTCAAACACTCCCACACACTTTGAATTAAAAAAAAAACCTCAATCCGTGTGATTTATAACCTTATTTCCTCATGGGGACCTCAATTTAGGTCCCAACGGTGACAAGTTCCCATGAGTCTGTGTGCATTCAGGTTGAAGTCCCCACCGGGATAAAAAAACGTGTAAACACACACACACACACACACACACACAAAACTAAAGTTTGCTTTACTGCGGAATCTCTCATATCTGATGAAGATTGCCTCATTGATTCTGTTCATCACTGTGAAGCTGCTTTGAAACAGTCCAAAGCTCTGTAGAAATAAAGCGTCTGATGATGTTGAATCGGTCCTTCAGCCCATTCAGCTGGTGTCCAGCAACATGGAGGTGGTGAAACCAGGAAAATTTCCCGCGGGAAGAACCGAGATCCCGTTTGAGTTTCCACTGCAGGCCAAAGGCAACAAAGTCCTGTACGAGACGTACCACGGCGTCTTCGTCAACATACAGGTGAGCGAGCGTCACACACGGCCTGGTCCGCTGCCATGACGACACTGATGTGACGTGTTGTGATTTTGTTCCAGTACACGCTCCGCTGCGACATGAGACGCTCGCTGCTCGCCAAAGACCTGAGCAAGACCTGCGAATTCATGGTGCACTGCCAGGTCAGACACGACATATAATGAAATACAGTCAATGCTCGACAGAATCCAGACAGTAACAGCAAGTGTGTGTTTGCAGCCACAGAAGTCGAAGCTCCAGCTGAATCCGGTGGATTTCAGTATCACACCAGAGACACTGCAGAACGTGAGAGAGGCACGGACATTGTTGACATCTTCAAAGTTTATAATTGACAAATATATATCGGCTGAACTCGTCAGGCGGTCTCACGGGTGTGTGGTTTTGTGTTCCACAGAGGACCTCGTTACCCAAGTTCCTGATCAAAGGTCACCTGGATGCCACCAGCTGCGCGATCACGCGACCTCTGACCGGCGAGCTGGTGGTGGAGAGGTCAGAGGTCCCCATCAAGAGCATCGAGCTGCAGCTGGTCCGTGTGGAGACCTGCGGTGAGAAACACATTGCTGATGTTCAGCTTTAAACCCATCCAGTGACAGATCAGCGCATTCATCAGTGTTCAGGATAGTGTTACATCACTGTGTTCAGTGTTACCTGCATGTGTTCAGGCTGCGCGGAGGGATACGCTAGAGACGCCACAGAGATCCAGAACATCCAGATAGCTGAAGGAGACGTCTGTCACGGCCTCTCCATCCCCATATACATGGTGTTTCCTCGGCTCTTCACCTGCCCCACACTTGAAACCACCAACTTTAAAGTCGGTAAGGATCTTTTTTTTTTCTCTTTTTTTTCAGTACTGGATTTGTTTGTAATTGCATTTAAAGATTTACTTTCTTCCCTTCTAGAATTTGAGGTGAACATTGTGATTGTTCTTCACGACGATCATTTGATAACAGAAAACTTCCCACTGAAGCTGGTCAGAGTTTGAGTCCAAAATCAACATCTGAAGCCTTTAGATTTGTTGCAAGAGTTTTTTTTTTTTTTTTTTTACTATGAATGAAAAATTGCTCTACTCACTGTTAATTACATTAAAAGACACTTTTGATCAAGAGTGAATATGGACTGTTGCTCCTGTAAAGTAAAAGTGTTTATTAAACTCATCCGCTCACCTGGGGCCTGTACCATGAAGCCGGATTAGCTGGCTAGCCAGGTAAGTTTCAGATTAGTTTGCGCCAATCCTGGGTTTTAGGTACCATGAAAGTGACTTGGCTTTTAGCGGTGTTCATCACCATAGTAACTTACGCTCCACGGCAATCCTGCTCCAGGGCAGGTTATGTTCTGGTTCAGAGATCTCAAACCGAAATTGGGCCAGTCGGATGTGAGCTAAATGAACTGACACATCCATCGCAATAAAGTCACTCCCCCAGTTTCTCGTCCTCCAAATTAAATATAGTAAAAAAAAAAAATATTTAACAAAGAAATTGTCTGGCTTTAATGATAATTACTATTTTATGATTTATATAATTATATGATATATATTATTATTAATCCAATACACACAAGGAATTTTAGTTTAGCAGTTAAGCATTTAGTTTCAATGAATATTAATATATACAGATCATATGTAATATAAATAAGCTGTAAATAAACTTTAATATGACTACACTACTTTACTTGTTTGAGTCTCTATCTCTATATATTATCAACTATATAAACTAACATAAGTTTCACTTGCACTGATAGAGCAAGATCATTTATTTGTCCTCTTTCATGGACAAGTATTTTCATTAGTGTAAATGAGTTTAAATACTTCATTTTCTAAAATCTCTTCACCTTCAGCAAAAGAGTTTTGAATCGCGCTGGCTCTCGCGCAAGAAGTGAATCATAGTTTCCTCTCTGTTGCAAGGCATGTGATTGGCTGTTCACCACCGACGTCACGCATTCATGTGCACGCGCTCCACAAACTCAGGATCAAAGCCTGAGTTGACAAAGAAAGTTGATGATAAGCATTATGGTACCAACAAAGCCAGATTGGAGTGGTTTGGTTTTGTCAACTCGAAACTAATCCTATAACCCTGAGTTTGTTCAACTACCATCATGGTACAGGCCCTGAGATTCAGTGTCATTTGTGGATTTTTTTTTTTTAAACAAACTGATTTGAATGTTTTTGGGCATCATGTAACGCAGTGATTCTCAGATGTTTGTCAGCTGAAGCTAAAGTTAGGCCTGTCATGATCATGAATTTTGTGCTGATGATTGTCAAAAAAATAAATGTTTTGTTCATGTCACTTACAGAGTAAGCATAATGTGTTTGTTTACTTGGAATTATATATATATATATATATATATATAATAAAAATATGCCTATTATGATCTACTTTAATGCTGTGAAAATAATTTAGAATATTATATTAATGATAATGTAATGCAGTCTAATTAAACCCACGAGTCTTGATTTCATATGAAGACATCTGACCATCTTTGTGTGCTTTATAACAGTGTTTATATTCATTATCAATATAAAACACTTATTCTAGTTTTACAATCCGATTTGATTAATTTGCTTTTTCCATGAAACCCTTATCTGTGGAAGCAACATTTATCGCTGCTACCGTCTGAAACAACACAGCAGGACTGTTCTTTGGTCAAATGTTTAATGAAGTAAAATTAAGATAAAATGGCAATAAAAGGTAAAAGTGGATGAGTAAAATCAGTTCATGCAAATGAACTTTATTACAGGAATGAAAACATAGATGTGTTCTGGAAATAAAACATCACCGACTGGTCCCTAAATCACCCAAAACCGAACTTTTACTCTGAATGTGGGTTAATAAAGATGATACAGACGCAGCGGTCGTCTCAGTGAAATGCAGTCGCGGGCGTGTGACTCTTGCGATGTCGGCCGGGCAGCAGGGGAAAGTCCTCCGGTAAGAGCGCATGTTCTCGACAGGTGGGACACGTGCTCTGCTCCTTCAGCCACGACTTTATACACTGAAACACACACACACACACACAGTCACAGTCTGCATGAAACACTTAAACACACATCAGACTAACGCTCAGAAGATGCTCTGACCTCTCTGTGGAAACTGTGGCGGCACTCCAGCACACACATCTCCTCAGTACTCATGTCCTCATGGCAGATGATACACGGATCCTCCATGTTCAGCTGACAGCACGCGCACACACACAGGTTAGACCAACTCAACTCAATAATGAACAGCTTACAACAGTGCAGGTGTGATGAACACACAGCGGGCGGCACGATAAGAAAAACAGTGAAATAATTCTGTAGCAGACACAAATGCAGAACAATAACAGGTTACAGTTAATTCTTACCGCCAGTGCCGAAGTGCGATGTTTGTCCGACACGTTCTTCCACACGTGTGTGAGCGGTGGCGTGACTCTGGTGTCAGATGCAGGACTCGCGCGATCCGTGACGCTCATGCGCTCCTGCACACAACAGAGAACAGAGCGTCACTCCAGAGCTAAACAAACACGAGAGAGAGAGAGAGAGAGAGAGAGAGAGAGAGAGAGAGAGAGAGAGAGAGAGAGAGAGAGAGAGAGAGAGAGGTTTACGTACACGCGTGTTCTCCTGATGGTCCAGGATCAGCTGAGCCACGCGGTTGATGACGTCATCATAGGTCAGTGTGTCGAGAGCGCCTCCACTGGACGAGCGAACCTCCTGAATGAACCTGTTCAACACCAGCCTAGAGACAAACACACCGCTGTTAACCAGCTCGACTAACACTAGCGCTCTACGGTCTGGAGCCGTAACCAGATTAATGTTCTGAAAGTCTCTTCTGCATTTATTTGACCAAAAATACAGTGAAAACAGTGAAATATTATTATGAGCTGTTTTCTATTTGAATATATAGTAAAGTGTAATTTATTCCTGTGATCAAAGCTGAATTTTCAGCATCATTACTCCAGTCTTCAGTGTCACATGATCCTTCAGAAATCATTCTGATATGATGATTTGCTGCTTGAGAAACATTTATGATTATCATCAATGTTGAAAACAGTTTTACTGCTTTATGTTTTTATTGAAACCATGACAAATTTTATTTTTCAGGATTCTTTGATGAATAGAAAGTTCAAAAGAACAGCATTTATCTGAAATAGAATCTTTTGTAACATTATAAATGTCTTTACTGTCACTTCTGATCAGTTTAATGCATCTTTGATGAATTAATGAATTTAAATCTGACCCCTAACTTTTGAATAGTAATGTATCACGGTTTCCACAAAAATATGAATCAGCACAACTGTTTTCAACATTGATAATAATCATAAATGTTTCTTGATCATCAAATCATCATATTAGAATGATTTCTGAAGGATCATGTGACACTGAAGACTGGAGTAATGATGCTGAAAATTCAGCTTTGATCACAGGAATAAATTACACTTCACTATATATTGTGTGTCAGTATTGGTGTGTATCGGTGTGTGTCAGCGTTTGTGTGTATCAGTGTGTGTCAGCGTTTGTGTGTATCGGTGTGTGTCAGCGTTTGTGTGTATCGGTGTGTGTCAGCGTTTGTGTGTATCGGTGTGTGTCAGCGTTTGTGTGTATCGGTGTGTGTCAGCGTTTGTGTGTATCAGTGTGTGTCAGCGTTTGTGTGTATCAGTGTGTGTCAGCGTTTGTGTGTATCGGTGTGTGTCAGCGTTTGTGTGTATCAGTGTGTGTCAGCGTTTGTGTGTATCGGTGTGTGTCAGCGTTTGTGTGTATCGGTGTGTGTCAGCGTTTGTGTGTATCAGTGTGTGTCAGCGTTCGTGTGTATCGGTGTGTGTCAGCGTTTGTGTATATCGGTGTGTGTCAGTGTCAGCTCTGGTTGTTGTGTGTTGTTCTGAATGGATCAGCACCTGTTGTAATGAGGGAACATCATGTTGAGCCGCTCCAGGATGCGTTCGTACACAGTCAGGTGCTGCGGTGCCGAGGGCCGGCGGCTCACAGGCTCTTCAGGAAGCCTCTCAGCGGGTTGCGGCGTGACCCGTCCTGTGGGCGTGGGGGTCCGGGTGGGCTGCAGTGACCCGTACGGGCCGTAGAAGTGTGAGCCAGACTGCTGAGGAACTGGAGCCGGAAGAATCGCCTACAGGACACAAAACACTCCTTAAAAAAATATCCCACCAGCCACGGCAGCGACGGGCCGTGGTCTTCATATGGGAATGATCTGTCTTTCAGTAACAGGTTACGTGTGGCGTAATGTTCATTATCAGAAAATAATTCACACTTGTTAAAGTGCTTAAATTTTTCTACATTCAGAAATAACCACACAAAAAGGCAGGGATGAAATGTGGAGATGATGTGAGGAAAAGTGTTTCACCAGAGAATCCAGGTGTTGTAAATGTGAAACATATATAAAGCACAAGCATCCGACAAATCTGCTTGAAAGCCAGAAATATCTCATGTTATAATGCAGAAAACACAATCTTTCATGATCACACTGACAGTACATATGAACACTGCTAATGAGATTCACAATGAAGCCAGAACATTCCTGCAGCAGAGCCTGAACATCATGATGATGATGATGATGAGGCCATGAAGGAGCCGAGCTCTTACCGGCAGTGCGGGCGCAGTGGGGACACTGGGGATGCTGATATCAGGCAGTGAACACAGTCTAGTGCCCTTCTTCACCTCATCCATCTGTGCGTCAAACTCCATCTGAAACAAACAAACCGTTCAAACGAATTTCACAAAAAACACTGATGGGAAAAAAGCTTCATGTGACACAAAACATGCAAAACATTATTATATACTGATTAAAATAATGTCTAGAGATGTTTTGTGTAAAGAAACACCCGGTTGTGTTTTTGGTTGACTGTTGCATCTATATATATATCTATATCTATATATCTATATCTATATATCTATATATCTATATATATATATATATATATATATATATATTCATTAAACAAGCGTAAACGTCTCTCCGTCGACACTGTTCTGGATCTCACTAAGACACCAACATAATATTGTTTATGAAAGATTAAATATTGTTTAAAGAACAGCAGTGTTACATTAGGGGTCTCTGGGTCAGAAGCGATGAAGCTCATGAATCAGGAAGGTCTTCTTTGATGAGCTGACCCGTTCTTAGACTGACCTGCAGCTGTAATGGTGTGATGTAGTAACTAACGTAGTGATGGGACACTACTAACGTATCTGCAGTAGAACTGGGCTGACGAGATCAATTAACCCATTCTCGTTTTGATTCTTAAATCCCAAAACTAATCTTCTAGATGCTGTTTTCAGCCGATGTGTGAACAAAACTTCACTAAACATTATTTGTAGCTCCTGCCATCCAATAATCACAATAAGCTTTGATACTTTTAATATGAAACAGTCTCAGCTTTCAAATTCTGTCAGTTTTATCACTAAATTCAGTCAATAAATGTGTTTTTGTCTCTCTGTCCTGTGCGGTGACAGATCGCTGTAGCTCCTCAGGGGAACCGATCATCTCTTCCTCTTTACTTCTAGTTACAGCAGCAAATAAACATGAATGAACATCAGAAGAGTGCTAAATGATATAGAACAACTTACTGAAATGAAACATGTCTTGCGTCAATAAAACGTCAATAAAACAACTTGAGAACAATGTCACATAACGTCACATTTACCTCAGGAAAGCCATTCGGTGACCATAAACTCGACAGTCAGCTAGAAAAATAGCTCTAGAGGAGCATTTTGATTAAGCTAATCAATTACACATTCATTATACTTTTATCTCTTCAATATTTAATATATGTTCACCTGAGTCCTGCTGATTCTGTCTTCCATGTCACACACGTGTCTCTTCCAGTTGTCTATGGCTGACAGCAGCACAGCGGCGGGGAAACTGCAGCACAAACCAGCATCAGACACAACACGAGTACAGCACACTTCTGAATCTCTCCTGATGGACTGTGTGGGAAACCTGCTGTACCTGAGCGACGCCTCCGTCATGTGTTTGACTATCATCTGGCTTTCAGAGACACTCATCCTCAGCCGCCGCAGCGTATGTTCCCGTCGGCTCTGCAGGACACACAGCTGAACACAAACACCAGCGTCACTTCAGCGTCAGACGATGACAAACACACCAGCTGATGCTGAAATCTCACCTGAGCCGCCGTGGATCTCCGCTGTGCTTTCACACACGCGTCTCTGAACCTCTTGATCTCCTCCTCTAGGCTCATCCGCTCGGCCGCACACTGGTTACTGCAGGACACACGGTACATAGAGGACATGCGTTACATACAGGACACCCGTCAGAAGACATGGGTTACTGCAGGACACGGGTTACGTAAAGGACACCGTTACTGCAGGACACGCGTTACGCAGAGGCGTCTGGTTACTGCAGGACATGAGTTACATAGAAGACACGTGTTACATACAGGAGAGACACGTTACATAGCTGGTTACTGCAGTAGACGTTACAATAAGGAAACGCATTATTACATTAGGATCAGGCTTAGGATAGCCGATACCGATCAGTTAAAAAAAAATGCCTAACCGATACCAATCCTTGAGATCACCTCTGGGCATCCCTAATAGGCACTTATTATTTACTTTCATTTTTATAAAATGATTTACTTTAATAATCATATTTAATTAATTAGTTATGTATAATATAATAAATGTAATATAATATAACTGCAAAATAATTTCCCTTACTTGGATGGCAAAACATGATTGAAATTTAAACTGCACAACTTGTGATTAGATCAAATAACCAATAGTTGCGACAGGTCTACGTGTACATGTAACATGTAAAAGTGTAATGTTAAAGGTTACAGAAGCTAGGTGACACAGATAAGAGATATTTTAAAATTGGAAAAAAAAAACCCTTCAACCTTTACTCTTCAAAGTTCGTCTAAATGTTGCATATTTTCACACTCACTTGACGTCCAGGAATCGTTCCAGTTCAGTCTGATACTCTTTATTCTTGGCATTGATGTCTCTGATGTAACTAGAGAAAACAAACAGTTTCATTCAGCAGTAAAACAGCGGCTGAGTGTGTGTGTGAGAAGTGAGTGTGTGTGTGTGTGTGTGTGTGTGTGTGTGTGTGTGAGAAGTGTGTGCGTTTCCTGTGCGCATCATTCTCAATGATCAGCTGAGTGCATGTCTGACCTATCATGTAAATCTGCCAGATCTTTGATCTCCATCTTCAGGTTCTTCAGAGTCTCCTGGTTCTCCTTCTTCTCCTGCTGGTCTTTCCTGACCTCCTCCTCTAGTTTCTGCTGGAACATGGCGAGCTCTGCGCTGGCGATCTGAACACAAGCGCAGACGTACGTCTGAGCTGCAGAACCACAGAAATGCTTCAGAAGATCTTGACGGCCATTTCTCTACCTGCATGGTCTGTGTGATTCTCTGGGTTTCCTCCTGAAGCGCTGATATTTCCTCGGCCCTCTTCTGCTGGACGGCTACATGATCGTCCTTCATCTGTTGGAGCTTCTTCAACATCTGCAGCTTCTGTTTCTCTTTCTGCATCATGTCGCCCTGGAAGAAACATGGACATTACTTTCCTTTTTGGCAGGCCTGATGCTACTGGATAAATGTTAACCAATGGGTCACTAGTTTCAGTAGGGAGGTAATGCACTGCACTTGATGCTTCACATTCACTGTGTATTCACAGTCCTGCATGCATGTGACATCCTAAATATATCAGACTGCAGAAGTACAAGTGGCTGTGAATGTGGTTTCGTGCAGACTTTAAACACAAAGACACTTAATATTCAGTAATATTATCAATTTGACTATTAGATGGGAACAAAACTTGAACTAAATTGATCTTCTCATATTTGATGAAGTTTGCATCATCAATTCTGTTATTTTTCTGTTTATTACTGTGAAGCTGCTTTGAAACCATCTGTATTGTATGAAGTGCTGCAGAAATAAAGCTGACTTGACTAACACTCACATCATGTCCTGAACCAGGGTTATTATTATAACTCAAACTTACTAAAAACTACAGCATCTACTACAGCATGACACTAAATTACACAACGTCACTCACATTGTTTCTCTCGAAGGAAGCGTAAGGCTCTGTGTTGATAGAAACATCTGTACGGTCTGCAAAATCCTGTAAGAGGCAAGGGTCAGAGGTCAGAGAGGGCACTGATCCTGATGACATTCCTATCATGTGGCACATCTTACCCACACACACACGGCTGTGTGTTTGTCCTCTCTCGTCTCTATAATGTTGCAAACGTGCTTCTCAGCAGCCGCGTCCATCATGTCTGCTGTCAAATAGTCATAATCTGTGATGGGACACTCAAAATCATACGGATCAGGGAGAAGCGGGAATGGATCCGAAGACACAGGCTCATCTGTGTTATCGAAAGAAACCAAACTGATCTGTGCCACGGCTTCACTCAAGGCGTCTCCATGCGGCCAGAACTCTTGGGCGGACGGATTGAGGTGTGACGGCAGCTGGCCGTTATCGGTCAGAGACACGGCGTGCTTCATCAGTCCGATCAGGTCGTCCGTCATAGTGAAGCGCAGAGACTCCAGCAGGAAGGATTTGAGTCCGCCGGCGTCTGCGATCTTCTGCTGCGCCTCCGGAGGAAAGTTCTCCAACTCGCCGACCATCAGCGGGTCTGAGGCGCACAGCGGCCCGTGTTCCTCCAGAATCTGAGCAAAATAACTAAAGAACAGCAGAACCAGAGAGTCATGAAAGGTGAGGTTATCTTAAGGCTCGTTCACAGCAAGAACGGTAACTATAGCGATAACTATTAACGGCGCTGCAGTTTTGTCATCTGCCACTTTAAATGCTTGAGCTCTTTAAATCAGGATGGATTCTGATTGGCTGTCAATGTTTAATCACACATCAGCATCAGCAAGTCAAAACCATCTGAGATGTCTGAAAACCATCACTGTTTTTCTACGCTATTACAACAACATCGTCACAATCAGTCCAGAGCACAAGTACAGACGACACGTACTCATATAAACTCTCTTTAGTCGGGTCGGGGTGATTGTCCAGAATTCTCTCGTAATGGCTTCGGTGTGCTGATCCGGCATACTGCTCCTCAAACTCTGCCAGCTCACCTCGCAGGTGATCGGGAACGCTGAATGGATCCATGTCGTTCAGGAACAACCTGGAACATCCCATTCACAAAGTCATCTCACAGACGAGAAGATTCATTTCACAGAAGTGATGTGCAATGACTGAACTCACAAAGAGTCTTCCTCAGAGAACAGCTCATCCTCCTCATCTTCATCTCTCGAATGACCTCTCATTCCAGACAGCACAATAACAGACTGAAACACACACACGGATTAGCTTGAAGCACTTTGACCCATCACAGCTGCACTGACAACACTCAAGACGCTCACCTTAAACTCCTTCTGCTTCTTCTTGCGGTGTCTGTTTTTACTCTTAAATACTGAACTCTGAAACAAACACACATGAAGCGTCACTACAACAGCTCAACCTCAGTCACAGACGAAGGGCATCAGAGCATGCGTGTCTCTTACCAGGTGCTCTTCATCATCTGTCTTTTTAATGACTAAACAAACAGCATCTAAAGATAAAGAAACAAAGTAATTTGCAAAAAAACTCCCTTCATATATACATACATCACCTGTTTCAACTTACGTACCGTCTTCAAAATATTGGTCAAGAATGGAGTGACAGGTGTGATATCGCTCTCGATTCGACTCTAGAGTCCAAATAAACAGACGCATTTCTTTAGCAGGAGCTTGTCTTAAATACTCCATTACAGTAAAACTTTCACGGTCAAATAACTCCGAAACGGTGCCGAATTTCTCAAGTGTCTCTTGCAGCGGCGTAAAGGCCAGCAGAGGCTTCAGGTCCAGCTCCTCCAGATGAGTGCTGTAACGACTGATGAACGACTGCGCGGCTTTCAGACCTGATGGAGGAGATGGAAAATACGTATTTGAACAGGAATCAAACATGAGCTTGACACTGAAATGTCAACATAACCAACAGACTATTTAACCTGTTAACTGTCAGTGTCCCGGTAGCATTTTTTTGATTAACTTTTAACATATTTTAGTAATAATCATAAATTAGGTATCCTTTGAAAGCTTAAACACTCAAAATACATCCTGTGAAAAACATTTATATACATTTAAGTTCAGATCTATGCTCAAAAAGGGTTAACAGGTTAATGTCTGTCTTTATGTTTTACACAATATTCTCTCACTGTGATATCTGAAAACAGAACATCACTGTCAGAAGATGGTGAAGGAAAGCAAACGCACCAGAGTTATCCAGCTGCTGAGCCCACTGCTGTAGTTTGGGTTTGATATGAAGCACAGATCCGAGTGTCTGGATAAAGACTCGCGCCCAGACCCGGTTCCTGGACTCCAGCAGAAGATCCACCAGGTCCGACAGCAGTCCGATATCTCTACGGCCGTTTAACACACTCACCTGTCCTTTACTCTCAAACAAGTCCAGCCACGGCCGCAGATGCTCCCAAAACAAAGAAATATTCACTGGCTCTTCTTTAAATAGTCCTTTGTTATCATGAATTTGATGTAAAACACGGTCCACATAAATAGAGACTCTGTGTGGTGCTGTAGGAACGATAAGAAGAGAGAAACAGCGTTACAGTCCATCTGAAAGCAGTTTCCACTCAATGACCTCAGAAATGACATCAAATGAGTGAAACAACACAAAACAAGCCTTAAGAATGGGCTAAACTACACTGGGGTCGAAAGTTTGGAAAAATTATGATTATTTAATGTCTTTTGAAAGAGTCTCTTCTGCTCACCAAGGCTGAATTTATTTGATAAAAAAATACAGTAAAAATTGTGAAATATTATTCCAATGTAAAACAGCTGTTTTCTATGTGAATATATAGTAAAGTATAATTTATTCCTGTGATCAAAGCTGAATTTTCCAGTCTTCAGTGTCACATGATCCTTCAGAAATCATTCTAATATAATGATTTGCTGCTCAAGAAACATTTAACTATATATTATGGATGCACCGAAATGAAAATTTTGGCCAATACCGATAACCGATTAAACTTTATATTTGAAAAACGATAACCGATATATATTGGCTGATAAATCTAAATAAAAAATTATATAATTTTTGAAAGCCTGATTACAAAAACAAAAATCTCACCATTAAAAGCCATATTATAATGTTCTCATTATAATGTTATGTAGCCTATATGACAGATTTGCGCTGTACATTGTTGTACTTACTGTATTTTCCTTTTTGAAGTGATTTCAATCATATTTCAAGCAATTCAAAACCATCATGGTGGACAGTGTGCTTCTGAAGTGTCTCAGCAGAAGGAAATAATCCATTATTTATCGCCTTTAATATATCAGCCAAATTTTGTTATCGGGCTGATAACATCAAAAATGAACCTATCGCCCGATAACGATATGGTGGCCAATATCGCGCATCCCTACTATATATTCACAGAGAAAACAGCTGTTTTACATTGTAATAATATTTCTGTTTTTACTGTATTTTTTGATCAAATAAATATAGAATTCTTTCAAACACATATAAAAAAAAAAAAAAAAGTAATTATTCCAAACTTTTGACCGCCAGTGTAAAAATCAATGAATTCACCCCCTCAACGACTGTTTTTTTGTCTAATTTTAAGTGTGATCTCTAGACCTCTAAAAGGAATAAAATCTTCTAACTTCATATGCATATATTTTGTGAAGTTGAAATTGAGGACAAAACATTTTTGGCAAATTCTTTTGCAATAAATCAGGAAGAAATGAAAAACTCTGAATATCGTTTCTCTACAGTGACTCTGTCAGGTATGCTCACATGATCCTCGCTCGGCCGCTGGCTCTTTACGGGCGTCCGCAGCCATTACTTCATCTCTCTCTTGACAAGCAGAACGTCTCGCCAACTTCTGTTGTTTCCGCCGAAGTTTTCGATCATTTTTAGACTTCAACTTCTTAATACTGTTGAGGCACAGAGAGAGAAATCATCGTAAACATCCGTAGCTTAAAGTGTTGCTGCAGAATCAAACAGGATTAAACGTCACCTTGTACATGGCTGCTTGATTCTCGCTCGTCCAGCAGGTCTGATTTTAGGAATAGACGTTTTAAACTGAGAGACGAGGAGAATGTTAGTAAGCAAATGAAGCAAATAAACATCACTGCGCGTGTTTATGTGTGTGTGAACACCTCACCTCACACTTTATCAGCCCCGTCGAGCCAAATATTACAATGTGACAGATCTGACCTCTGCAGTCTGGCGTAAAACAGGAATCTTTTAGAAAATCCTGCAGTCAAAGAGAAAAACGAATGAGTGTTTCTGCCCTCTTCAGGTCCTCGTATAAGTGAGTGACGAGTGTCCATCTGACCTTGTCATTCTTATCTGAGAATAAAAGTGTTTTGAGCTTCTTCCAGCAGCTCATATGAAACTCGACCCTGCAGCTCTGACAGCACGTCAGCTGGATGAAGCCCTGCAAACACAGATACTCAGACTCACGCTGCCGATTCAGCTCATTCCTGAACAATCACGACGCTCACCTTAAAGTCTGGATCGCTGAAGTAGATCTGGATGGTGTGAGCGAGGCAGTGCTGATGCCGACACATCGCGTCTGCTTTAGGAGGAAACTTACACACTTCTACAAACTTCTCCAGATGTTCCTTCAGAACAGAGAGAGTTCAGATCAGCACCTTAAACACCATCATCTCGTAATAGATGTTTTGTTGCGGTCAGGTTTAAAGTCATCTACACTAGGGCTGGAATAATTTATCAGTTTTAATCGATTCTCATTTTGACGAACCAATATGGATTCTTAAAAACCAAGATTGATCTTCAGTCTGTGCTGTTTTCAGTTGAATCTTGGGAATCGATATCGGTTCAAAGTTAGAAGGTTAAAATCGATGCGTTCAATCGAGCCCTACTAAATCGCATACTGAATACCAGAATATTCTGGCAATAATCACCTTTAAACGGGCCGTCTGCGTTTCCTCAACTATAGTTTTAGTGGTCGGCCAGGTGAGTTTTCCAGGTGTGACGTGTCTCTGAATCATCAGCTGTGCGTTAGAGAAACGCTCCAGAGCTTTAGCAAACCTATAAAACACAGAACATGAGCATGATGTCCAAAACCATCACGAAAGAGCACAGCAGCGTTCATGTCAAGACTCACCTGTTTTCCTTAAGATAAACTCGCCCCATCCCATAATGCACCAGTGACTGAAACTTCCTGTCTGACGACTCTAATGTGGCGAACTTCCTCTGAGCTTCAGCCAGTTCCTGCACACACAGAAGAAACTCAATACATGAACTGAAAAATCACACTGTTTATACTCTCTCTCATCAGGAGCATCAGTGACATTCACACTTTTACAGTTTACAGCTTCTTTTAATGCTTTTGGCAGAAGCTTTAATTCAAAGTGACTGAAGGCCATTTCACACAGAATATGGCACATGAAGTGTGTATTCTTGAAAGCCTTATTTAAAGTTTTTAAGTCCATAAATTAAGTGTGTGAAGGAAATTTAAGTTTTACTTGATCACAACTAACATTCCTTTTTCTTGCAGGATTAACATTTACACGCTTTTGTAAAACTAAATGTTCCCAACACTTGAGCCAAAGTTAGTGTGTGTTGAATATAACAAAAAAAAAGGAACAAAAGTAGATGCTGTCTAAATATAAAGCGGAAGCACAGTTGTCTGAATATAGATATATTTAACCTCATGATCCTAGCAACAAGCTGGAGTATCAAGGAAGCATCATAAGAAGAACCAATCATATTAGAGAAAATAATGTCATGCATCATGTCACATTTGCATACACTTATTCTATAAAAACTGCTGTACACTTTTGTTCAGGGGATTCTCTCTGAAATTGGTCTGAGATTCTCCGGGCCGTGAATAAAGCATATTCAAGGTATTGTCTGGAGTCTGTGTTACTGCTGCGCAGCAGGTCAGCTGACACTAGAGACTTTATTCCCAAATGATAGTGTCCATAGAGGATGAGACGTCGATTAGGAGACGCCCCAGGTCTCTTAAGTTATTAAGTCAGGTGCGTAGGGGAATTTCTACCACAAGACGTGAAGTCATATGACTTTTCTCGTATGTTTTGATGAAGTCACGCTCGTCTCCTACACGTGTTTGTGCACAAGTTAAAGATGGTCAGCTGGTAAATGTTCGCTCTTGCTGTGAACGGCAGTGCGTTTCCTTTCAAACACAAGCTGAATTGTGTTGCATTACCTCTGGTTGTCCAATTTCCAGAAGGGCGGTTGCATATCCATATACGAGCACAGACTTATCCAGCTCCGTCAAACCCAGTGCCTGTCAAGAACAGAAACATCAGTACAGTGAACACTAATGAAGGAGGCTCAAAAACATTCATTTCACATCAGAGCCAAAGATTTAAGACATCCTGAAGCACAACATTTAAACATTCAACCATCAACACAACGAGTCTCATGAAACGAGTCACTATTCTGCAGAGTCAAACACGTGAAATGATTCTCCAGAGAGAAGCTCCGAATCATCATCACTAGTTATTTTAATGTGAATTCTGGGATATTGTATTAAAAACATTGGATGGAAGCACCGAGATATGCATAAATTCTAAAAACTTTACAGCAGAATCTGAACACGTCTCATATTTGATGACGTTTGCATCATTGATTGCATTTTATTACAGTGAATCACTACAGAGGTCGGTCAGTACCGCGGCGCCGCTGGACTCCAGTATCCGCAGGGCCACAGAGAAGGACTGCTGTGCGTTTCGGCAGCGCTGGTCGCTCAGAGCCATGTGACCCTCCTGAACGGCGGCACAGAAGCGCTCTTTCGCATCCGCCTCGCTGATGACCTCCTGCTGGACAAACAGCAGCGTTAAACCACACGGACACACATCAGACTCCAGACTAACGCTCTTTGCGACACTGACCGCAGGACTGTTGGCTCGGTCCGGTCCGGACGTGTGTTTGCTCCGCACCGCTGGCTTCTCCGCAACACTGGATGAAGCTTTCTTAGTCTTCCGGGGACTCGTTTCACTAGGACAAGATTCATCAGGAATAAACATCAGAATCCAAGAGACTCAGTGTAGAGTTTTCTGATATAAAGGTAGTGAGGAATAAAAACCGCAGCTGTTCTGCTCAAGGTCACATTCCTCAGGAGCAGATATGAGCGAGACACACTGAGACAGAGATACTGTACTACTGCAGCTACTCTGAATTACATTTCAGTTCTAGAGTTTCTGTTTTCATTTTCATTTTAGTTAGCTTTAGAAGTTGTGTTTGTATTCTTATTAGTTTTGTTGACAAGTCTATTAGTCTATTCAGTTTTCATTTTATTTTAGTACTTCAACTGAAACTAAAATGAGTAATTGTTACCCTGGCAACTAGCTGAAAAAAGTTTTATATATATATTATTGTAGTCAAATGCTTATTTAAAGTAATGAATATGTTTTGGTAACACTTCACAATAGAGTTACATTAGTTAACAAGAACTAACAATGAACACTCCTACATCTTATTTAATGTTAATTTCAATATTTACTAATATATTATTAAGAGCAAAAGTTAACATTAACGCACTGTGAACATGAGTTGTAAATATATGTTAGTTACTACATGCCGATTGTAAAGTGTTACCAATGGTTTGTCTGAGACGTTCATCATCAAACAGCAGATATGAACATCCTGTTACTGAGCGACTGTTCTAGTGAAATGAAAGTAAATCTAGCCTTAATGTACCTGTCATTAGCAGCTCAAGTTTCACTTTAAAGGTAAAATAACTCTTCATAAACACTCCAAACATCCTTTGCAATGAATATCAGTCAGATTTCTATCAACACATTGAATAATCAAAATGTGTTTGAACTAACAAAAGAATTAGCTTATTTTCTGGTCATTTTCATGACAAAGTTAATTACCTCTTCACGTCTTTGAGTCTGTCAGTTCTTCCTTCAGAATGGGCTCGAGCTCCAGAGTTGCCTGAAAACAAGGGAATTTTGGGATTGACGTGCCACATGTTCAAATAAAGAAACTTTCCTGAGAAAAATCACAGAAACAACCGGCAGAACCAGACGAACCGCTCGCGCTAAACACCTGTCAGCTACTAAAAACAAACGCAGCGGGATAAAGAAGGGGGGAGTGAACAACCTCAACACACAGGAAACACTGTGACGCTCACTTCCTCTAGAGGGAGAGTTTGTGACAACATGCCCACGTGAAAGAAACTTGCATTCTTTCAACTACACAATTCAAGCTTCATTCTGCATGCCAGCGCAGTCCATAATGCAACGCAAGAACCGCAGGAATCCTGCAATGAATGCTGCAATGAACAGCACAATAACACACGTGTAATCAGTGTCCTTGGAGGTCAGAGATGAGTGCTGGGAACAGACAGCAGGGAGGACGAGAGGCGGTAGACACTTCTGAAATACAGCATTCACTTTGAGATATATCTGTGTATAGCGTGTGCTAACAGATATAAAGAACAAAGCGTGTCTGTTCAGAGAGACGAGAGAGAAGCCTACACAACTCCACCACAGGCTGCTGCAACAGTGTAAATTACATGTTTTAAACGGGGTATTAGCGGGGTTTCTAGGCTTAAGACTTTTTCGAGACCTGCACAAATAAAATGAATAGGGCAATGTCTATGGAAACATTAAAACATTAAAAAAAGAAGAATATGTTGAAGAATGTCTGTAACCAAACCCTTTCTGGTCCCCATCGACCTCCATAGCGCTTTTTTTTTTCCTACTATGGAAGTCGATGGGGACCAGAAAGGGTTTGGTTACAGACATTCTTCAACATATTCTTCTTTTGTGTTCAGCAGAACAAAGAAACTCATACAGATGAGGGTGAGTATTTAATGACAGAATTTTCACTTTTGGGTGAACTGTCCCTTTAAACAACTTTACCCTTCAAACAGGCCTAATACAGGTTGATAAACACAAATAGTTTTACAAATACAAACATGATCTCGACTGTATTTGCGATTGTTTTTGCTGAATAAATGCACTTACGCACCCTATGTAAATAATGTAGAGTATGTTAAGTTATATGATAAATATGATTTGTGCTTATTGGTGAAAAAGAGCAATAATTCTGATGAAATGTAAACATTTATTTCTTAAATGACAACAATCATTGTAATTATTAAATTAAGCAAAATCATTTTCATTATAATGATTATCAGATGAACAATTATTCAGCATAATGAAAATGACAATTTTCATTGACTAAAACTAGAGTAAAATTTGCCAGAATTTGAGTCAACTAAAACTCGACTAAACAAAAACAGACCAAGGTTGACTAAATATGATAAACTAAAAAGTATATTTGACACAGGACTAAAAGTAAATTCAAAAGTAGCTGACAAAATTAACTAATGTCAACTAGAACAATGGCACCATGATATCACAAGCAAAAATAAAGCGTAACGTTACACAGAATAAGAGCGGCGTTTGAGCAGTGCACATATAAACTGAAGCTGAAGATGAAGACATGTTCAATACAGACGCAAACGCTTTGAAATTCAAAGCAACTTCACTGAAGTATCTGAGGAATTTTCTCCTCCCTCACCTGCAGCGTCATCCTGGTTTTTCCAGTTTTCAGATTTCTGCTGTTTGGGAGAAGAACATCACAGTGATTAGACTTACAGAAGCACATTCACAAGAGAAACTCAGGCCTGAACAGAAGAATTAGTGGGCGACCGATATTGATGTTTAGATGGCTGATATCTTAGAGAGGTGGCGGCCGATATAAAGCACACCATTTAATCTGAAGA